>NC_064627.1:868493043-868783043 GCF_023864275.1 Schistocerca cancellata | reverse complement strand
GCCTCTTACGGCTCACATCTTTTTTCCTTTTCCTGTGTTTTACTTGCAAAACATTTATTCGTTCTTCCAAATTTAAGTATAAGTAAAGATTATTGAAATTACGTTGACGTCCCTAAAGTAGAACATTGTAAATCTCGGGATACACATCTTCACACAACGCTGGAAAAAACAAGCTAGTGTTATAGAAGACTCTAGTTCCGAATGTACTCTGGATATTTTTTCTCAGAGCTTTAGATTTCGTCTTCAGTTTCTTTATGGGTATTAAACACAACGAAAATTAATAAACAGAGGAATTCAACATCGACAAAACAATATTGGCCAACGCTTTGATTTTATGTTGCTTGCCATACTCGGAACGTGAAAGTCGTCAGTTAGGTGTGTCAGTTCATGATTCACATTCCAAGAATGAGCACGCCATTTGATAAGGTTTTCCACTCACCTTTAGTTACAATTTTCCAGTGCTCAGTTCTTTTCAGGTTTAATTTAAAAGTTAATAATTTGACAGATTTGTCACATATGAATAATTTTGCAACACAGTGAAGGGAACATGGCGATACAAGAAAGTGTTTAACAAATACTAAGGGACGAAGTGCGAGGTCATTCACATGGGTACTAAAAGAAATCCGATAATTTTTGGGTATACTATAAATAGTACAAATCTAAGGGCTGTCAATTCGGCTAAATACCTAGGAACTACAATTACGAGCAACTTAAATTGGAAAGACTACATAGATAATATCTTGGGTAATGCGAAACAAAGACTGCGCTTTGTTGGCTGAACACTTAGAAGATGCGACAAACCCACTAAAGAGACAGCCTACATTACACTTGTCCGTCCTTTGCTGGAATATTGCTGCGCGGTGTGGGATCCTTACCAGGTAGGATTGACGGAGGACATCGAAAAAGTGCAAAGAAGGGCAGCTCGTTTCGTGTTATCGCGCAATAGGGGTGAGAGTGTCACTCATTTGATACGTGAGTTAGGGTGGCAGTCACTGAAACAAAGGCGGTTTTCTTTGCGGCGAGATCTATTTACGAAATTTCAATCACCAACTTTCTCTTCCGAATGCGAAAATACTCTCCTGGAAATTGAAATAAGAACACCGTGAATTCATTGTCCCAGGAAGGGGAAACTTTATTGACACATTCCTGGGGTCAGATACATCACATGATCACACTGACAGAACCACAGGCACATAGACACAGGCAACAGAGCATGCACAATGTCGGCACTAGTACAGTGTATATCCACCTTTCGCAGAAATCCAGGCTGCTATTCTCCCATGGAGACGATCGTAGAGATGCTGGATGTAGTCCTGTGGAACGGCTTGCCATGCCATTTCCACCTGGCGCCTCAGTTGGACCAGCGTTCGTGCTGGACGTGCAGACCGCGTGAGACGACGCTTCATCCAGTCCCAAACATGCTCAATGGGGGACAGATCCGGAGATCTTGCTGGCCAGGGTAGTTGACTTACACCTAGAGCACGTTGGGTGGCACGGGATACATGCGGACGTGCATTGTCCTGTTGGAACAGCAAGTTGCCTTGCCGGTCTAGGAATGGTAGAACGATGGGTTCGATGACGGTTTGGATGTACCGTGCACTATTCAGTGTCCCCTCGACGATCACCAGTGGTGTACGGCCAGTGTAGGAGATCGCTCCCCACACCATGATGCCGGGTGTTGGCCCTGTGTGCCTCGGTCGTATGCAGTCCTGATTGTGGCGCTCACCTGCACGGCGCCAAACACGCATACGACCATCATTGGCACCAAGGCAGAAGCGACTCTCATCGCTGAAGACGACACGTCTCCATTCGTCCCTCCATTCACGCCAGTCGCGACACCACTGGAGGCGGGCTGCACGATGTTGGGGCGTGAGCGGAAGACGGCCTAACGGTGTGCGGGACCGTAGCCCAGCTTCATGGAGACGGTTGCGAATGGTCCTCGCCGATACCCCAGGAGCAACAGTGTCACTAATTTGCTGGGAAGTGGCGGTGCGGTCCCCTACGGCACTGCGTAGGATCCTACGGTCTTGGCGTGCACCCGTGCGTCGCTGCGGTCCGGTCCCAGGTCGACGGGCACGTGCACCTTCCGCCGACCACTGGCGACAACATCGATGTACTGTGGAGACCTCACGCCCCACGTGTTGAGCAATTCGGCGGTACGTCCACCCGGCCTCCCGCATGCCCACTATACGCCCTCGCTCAAAGTCCGTCAACTGCACATACGGTTCACGTCCACGCTGTCGCGGCATGCTACCAGTGTTAAAGACTACGATGGAGCTCCGTATGCCACGGCAAACTGGCTGAAACTGACGGCGGCGGTGCAGAAATATTGCGCAGCTAGCGCCATTCGACGGCCAACACCGCGGTTCCTGGTGTGTCCGCTGTGCCGTGCGTGTGATCATTGCTTGTACAGCCCTCTCGCAGTGTCCGGAGCAAGTATGGTGGGTCTGACACACCGGTGTCAATGTGTTCTTTTTTCCATTTCCAGGAGTGTATTTTGTTGATACCCACCTACATAGGGAGAAATGATCATCATAATAAAATAAGAGAAATGAGAGATCGAACGGAAAGATTTAGGTGTTCCTCTTTCCCACGCGCCATTCGAGAGTGGAATGGTAGAGAAGTATCATGAAAATGGTTCGATGAACCCGCTGCCAGGCACTTAAGTATGAATTGCAGAGTAACCATGTAGATGTAGATGTAGAAATTCTGTGACTGTATTTTCAAGTTACTTTAACGGCGAACAAATTTTCGAACGCTTGGAGAACTTTGAACTAATGATTCTCGTACAGTAAGGTGCTGTCATTCGTTACGTTAATATATTTACTGCTTATTTCATCAGGTTAATTACTTCGACTCGAGAAACATTGTCTGTCTTTCCTTTTCATGGCGGAGTGACCTCCACGTCCACATAAATATCTACATACTTGGTCTGCGATTCACACTGAAATGACTAGCAGAGGGTTCTTCGAACCACCTTCAGACTTTTTCTCTTTAAGTTGGCGACAATAGAATATTTTCACGTTCAGAGGAGGTAGTTGGTGATTAAAATTTCGTGAAAACAACTCGCCGCAATGTAAAGCGATTGAAATTTCGTGACAAGATCTCGTCGCAACGAAAATGCCTATGTTTTGACGATAGCTACCCCAACTCACTTATCATATCCGTGACACTTTCGCCCCTATTTCGCAATATACAAAATGAGCTGCACTTCGTTGGACTATTTACAATGTCCTCCGTCACTCCTGTCTGACAAGAATCCCGTACCGCACAGCAGAACTGTAGCACAGGGCGGACAAGTGTAATGTAGGCAGCCTCGTTTGTAGACCTGTTGGATATTCGAAGTCAGGGGCGACCAATCCGCACGATGCCCGCCTGGCGCTAATTTGAAAGAAAAATTTAACTTTTATTTCACGTAAAACACCCAAAAGAGCATTCCCTCAAGCGTCTTTCGTATCATATACAACTACAATAGGACTATCTCAGATCACTGATTCAATTATCGTTAGATTTTTGTCTCTATTCCCGTTAAAAAAAAATAATGGTGGGGGGGGGGGGGTACATTTGTTGTGCTGCGCGAGTGAGACGAATGCTAGACACAGCCAATACATTCCATATTTAATTTTACTGCAAACTCAAAACACTATAGGCCGTAAAGTTGCGGCCCTTCACGTGTATATGTGATGCACATTCGATCGCAATACACCTATCATCACTTCAGATAAGTAAAGCCACTTTTTATTTTCGATGCTTGTCTTTAATTTTAGTAAGCTTGTATTTATTTTATGTATTCAATTATTGTGAGTAGGTACACCAATCGACATTTGCAATGATTTCTGCCTCAGTATCTTCTTTTTATTTTAGTAGTACAAAATAGATAGATAGTTAATTGTTCAAATGGTTCAAATGGCTCTGAGTACTATGGGACTCAACTGCTGAGGTCATCAGTCCCTTAGAACTTAGAACTACTGAAAACCTAACTAACCTAACGACATCACAAACATCCATGCCCGAGGTAGGATTCGAACATGCGACCGTGGCGGTCGCGCGGTTCTAGACTGTAGCGCCTAGAACCGCTCGGCAACCCCGGCCGGCGCTTAATTGTAATAATGTGCTTTTACTAATGATGTTTTAAGGATTCCGCATTAAAAAGGTAGGAAAGGGACCCATCTAGTAAAACTTCACCCACTCCCTTTCTCTCTTATTTACAACTAATAACGTTACCGACCTGAAATTTAGAATAGTTTTAAGAAACAATCATAACAAAAGAAATCGAAATGGGGATCGAAATTTTAAGGTAAGGCTGCTAGTTTAAGTGAAACAAATGTAATTTTTTTATATTCATGATACATGACGTTCACAACTAAAATATCAATTTTCTAAAGCAGTTGAAAATTATTCTCAAAAATTCTCAAGAGACCGCCTGTGAAGTTTTCCAAGTGCGCTTAATACTCAAATGAAAGACCCATTACTCGACGAGCAGATTAGATCTGTGGCACGAGGCTAGTGTTCCATGTGCAGGGCCAGGGTTCGATTCCGAGATAAGTTGTATTTTTGAACATGTGTGCATAATTGATACATTTTTTTAAACGCAGTTGCATGCTCTGCAAGCATTTCCCTGAAGGGTGAAATACAAAAAGACTGAAATAAAATCAGCGCTCGAGAATTGTAATTGCTGGATTGGTGTTCGAGTTTTGGTTATTACTTTTTTAGTTTTTTTTCGTTCAATTTGAATACCTACGTCATATAAATATGGACTAATTAGCACATGTTTAATTGTCATTTTTAGGAAAAATGCACGTCTCCTAATTTTTAATTACATATCACACAAAAAATCCATTTTCATTGCAAATATAAATTCCTAATCACCGATACTTTGTATATAAGATGATTTGAAAAAAGAAAAACATTTCAAATTAATTTTTTTTCCATCTTCATGTACCCTACGCTTCACGGAAATGCCAGTGGAACATGAACATTTGTTTAAAAATTTACCACAAGTGGCAATCGAAGGCCACCCGTGTGGCAGTTGGATATCTATCACACAGCTACACAGCCCATCAGAACAGTCAGCTTGCTTTACGGTGTAAACAACTTCCGGAGACTTGAAAGTAGACTTTGTAGGGAATTTTTGAGAGTTTCATCGAACTACTTTAGGCAACTGATATTTGATTCTGTACTTCACATACCACATATATAAAAAATTACAAACCTCCGAGTACAGCGTGGACTATTTGTTAATTCCGACTTATGGTAAACAAATCTCGGTTTCACTTCAACAGGTAAACTTGGTATGGCGTCAATTAGTAAACAAATAGGACCTAAGAAGACGAAAGTTACAGAGGAGTTGAGAACTTTCGAAGACAAATGGACTGTAAACTATTTTTTTGGAATATAAAACAAAACACCTTTGTCTGATAGGCAATGAATCTGTCCCTGTTCCTAAAGAATATAATATAAAACAGCATTACGAGGCTAAACATGCAGTTATGTTTGCTAAGTACAAGGGACAATTTCGACAAGACAAGGTAAACGACTTAAAAAAGGAAGCTTTCTGCTCTGCAGCAGGTATTTACGAGAGCGTATTCAGAGTCAACATGTTACGTGAAAGTGAGTTATGCAGTAGCTCTGATACTGGCAAAAAAAATCAAAGCCATATTCAGATGGCGAAATGGTTAATAAACGCTTAGAGACCTTCTACCCAGAAAAGAGAAACGATTTCTCAGAAATAAGCCTGTCTTGTCAAACTTATACTATACGTGACATTAGAAGACAAATTGAAGATAATTTGAAAAATCGTGCATCTGAATTTATATTTTATTCTCTAGCTTTGAATGAATGCACAGATATAAGGGATACCTCCAAAGTGGCGACTTATGTCACAGGTGTTGATGACCGTTTTAACGAAACAGAAGAATCAGCGCGTTGTATCCACTTAGGGATACCATGAAGTTACGAGTTTTGTTAGAAGCAGGTATATGGACATGACGTCGCTTTTCGTTAAAAATTAACAACCCGTCGTGGATAATAATAATAATGGATGGTGCTCCAGGATTCGGTGGGAAACAGAGAGCTTTAGTTCAGTGATTGAAAATGAGGCCCGCAGAGTTGGCAAATCACCGATACAATCCATTAAGAGAATTTATTTACAAAGTCCCTCAAAATGGACCATGTTATGAAAGTAGTTGTCAAAACAATGAACTTAATTGAGTCGAAAGGATTGAATCACCGTTAGTTCCAAGATTTCCTGAAGTCTTTGTATTCAAAATATGATAACATTTCGTATTATACAGAAGTAAGATGGTTAACCCGTGCGAAAATGTTGACAAGAGTGTTTAATTTGAAGCATGAAATACAATCATTCTTCGAAAGGAAGTCAAAGATACTCCCGGAGCTCGAAGATAAAGAAAGGCTCCCGACTTTGCTTTCCTGGTCGATATAACTAGCCACCAAAATGATGTTAATACTTAACTCCAAGGAAACGATCAGCTGATTAATGTCATCCATGATCTTATTCCGCATTACAGTGAAAATTGGACTTTGGGAAGAACAGTTACGAACAAAAACTACACACATTTTGCTACACTGTCAAAGCAATCAGAGTCAGACGGGGGCAGCGATTAAATACGCTTCTTCGATATCTGACTTGAAATACGAATGCTAAAACCCTTTCAAAATTTTAAGAAACATCGTGTGGGCTTTTATTCTTTTTTTTTGTTTTTGCTACGCCATTCTCAATAGACATGAATTCGCTACCGGGACATTAATAAATGGAATGCTGCGAAGTGCAATGTGATGCACAGTTAAAAGCAAAATATATCGGGTTGCCAGAATGAGATTTTCACTCTGCAGCGGAGTGTGCGCTGATATGAAACTTCCTGGCAGATTAAAACTGTGTGCCCGACCGAGACTCGAACTCGCGACCTTTGCCTTTCGCGGGCAAGTGCTCTACCATCTGAGCTACCGAAGCACGACTCACGCCCGGTCTCACAGCTTTACTTCTGCCACTATCTCGTCTCCTACCTTCCAAACTTTACAGAAGCTCTCCTGCGAACCTTGCAGAACTAGCACTCCTGAAAGAAAGGATATTGCGGAGACATGGCTTAGCCACAGCCTGGAGGATGTTTCCAGAATGAGATTTTCACTCTGCAGCGGAGTGTGCGCTGATATGGAATTTCCTGGCAGATTAAAACTGTGTGCCCGACCGAGACTCGAACTCGGGGCCTTTGCCTTTCGCGGGCAAGTGCTCTACCATCTGAGCTACCGAAGCACGACTCTGGCCCGATCTCACAGCTTTACTTCTGCCACTATCTCGTCTCCTACCTTCCAAACTTTACAGAAGCTCTCCTGCGAACCTTGCAGAACTAGCACTCCTGAAAGGAAGGATATTGCGGAGACATGGCTTAGCCACAGCCTGGGGGATGTTTCCAGAATGAGATTTTCACTCTGCAGCGGAGTGTGCGCTGATATGAAACTTCCTGTTAGATTAAAACTGTGTGCCCGACCGAGACTCGAACTCGGGACCTTTGCCTTGAGCGGGCAAGTGCTCTACCATCTGAGCTACCGAAGCACGACTCACGCCCGGTCTCACAGCTTTACTTCTGCCAGTATCTCGTCTCCTACCTTCCCAACTTTACAGAAGCTCTCCCGCGAACCTTGCAGAACTAGCACTCCTGAAAGAAAATACATTGCGGAGACATGGCTTAGCCACAGATGGGGGATGTTTCCAGAATGAGATTTTCACTCTACAGCGTAGTGTGCGCTGATATGAAACTTCCTGGCAGATTAAAACTGTGTGCCCGACCGAGACTCGAACTCGGGACCTTTGCCATTCGCGGGCAATGCTCTACCATCTGAGCTACCGAAGCACGACTCACGCCCGGTCTCACAGCTTTACTTCTGCCAGTATCTCGTCTCCTACCTTCCCAACTTTACAGAAGCTCTCCCGCGAACCTTGCAGAACTAGCACTCCTGAAAGAAAGGATATTGCGGAGACATGGCTTAGCCACAGCCTGGGGGATGTTTCCAGAATGAGATTTTCACTCTGCAGCGGAGTGTGCGCTGATATGAAACTTCCTGTTAGATTAAAACTGTGTGCCCGACCGAGACTCGAACTCGGGACCTTTGCCTTGAGCGGGCAAGTGCTCTACCATCTGAGCTACCGAAGCACGACTCACGCCCGGTCTCACAGCTTTACTTCTGCCAGTATCTCGTCTCCTACCTTCCCAACTTTACAGAAGCTCTGTGCGAACCTTGCAGAACTAGCACTCCTGAAAGAAAATACATTGCGGAGACATGGCTTAGCCACAGATGGGGGATGTTTCCAGAATGAGATTTTCACTCTACAGCGTAGTGTGCGCTGATATGAAACTTCCTGGCAGATTAAAACTGTGTGCCCGACCGAGACTCGAACTCGGGACCTTTGCCATTCGCGGGCAATGCTCTACCATCTGAGCTACCGAAGCACGACTCACGCCCGGTCTCACAGCTTTACTTCTGCCAGTATCTCGTCTCCTACCTTCCCAACTTTACAGAAGCTCTCCCGCGAACCTTGCAGAACTAGCACTCCTGAAAGAAAGGATATTGCGGAGACATGGCTTAGCCACAGCCTGGGGGATGTTTCCAGAATGAGATTTTCACTCTGCAGCGGAGTGTGCGCTGATATGAAACTTCTTGGCAGATTAAAACTGTGTGCCCGACCGAGACTCGAACTCGGGGCCTACCATCTGAGCTACCGAAGCACGACTCACGCCCGATCTCACAGCTTTATTTCTGCCAGTATCTCGTCTCCTACCTTGCAAACTTTACAGAAGCTCTCCTGCGAACCTTGCAGAACTAGCACTCCTGAAAGAAAGGATATTGCGGAGACATGGCTTAGCCACAGATGGGGGATGTTTCCAGAATGAGATTTTCACTCTGCAGCGTAGTGTGCGCTGATATGAAACTTCCTGGCAGATTAAAACTGTGTGCCCGACCGAGACTCGAACTCGGGACCTTTGCCATTCGCGGGCAATGCTCTACCATCTGAGCTACCGAAGCACGACTCACGCCCGGTCTCACAGCTTTACTTCTGCCACTATCTCGTCTCCTACCTTCCCAACTTTACAGAAGCTCTCCTGCGAACCTTGCAGAACTAGCACTCCTGAAAGAAAGGATATTGCGGAGACATGGCTTTGCCACAGCCTGGGGGATGTTTCCAGAATGAGATTTTCACTCTACAGCGGAGTGTGCGCTGATATGAAACTTCCTGGCAGATTAAAACTGTGTGCCCGACCGAGACTCGAACTCGGGACCTTTGCCTTTCGCGGGCAATGCTCTACCATCTGAACTCCCGATGCACGACTCACGCCCGGTCTCACAGCTTTACTTCTGCCAGTATCTCGTCTCCTACCTTCCCAACTTTACAGAAGCTCTGTGCGAACCTTGAGAACTAGCACTCCTGAAAGAAAATACATTGCGGAGACATGGCTTAGCCACAGATGGGGGATGTTTCCAGAATGAGATTTTCACTCTACAGCGTAGTGTGCGCTGATATGAAACTTCCTGGCAGATTAAAACTGTGTGCCCGACCGAGACTCGAACTCGGGACCTTTGCCATTCGCGGGCAATGCTCTACCATCTGAGCTACCGAAGCACGACTCACGCCCGGTCTCACAGCTTTACTTCTGCCAGTATCTCGTCTCCTACCTTCCCAACTTTACAGAAGCTCTCCTGCGAACCTTGCAGAACTAGCACTTCTGAAAGAAAGGATATTGCGGAGACATGGCTTAGCCACAGCCTGGGGGATGTTTCCAGAATGAGATTTTCACTCTGCAGCGGAGTGTGCGCTGATATGAAATTTCCTGGCAGATTAAAACTGTGTGCCCGACCGAGACTCGAACTCGGGGCCTTTGCCTTTCGCGGGCAAGTGCTCTACCATCTGAGCTACCGAAGCACGACTCACGCCCGGTCTCACAGCTTTACTTCTGCCACTATCTCGTCTCCTACCTTTCCAACTTTACAGAAGCTCTCCTGCGAACCTTGCAGAACTAGCACTCCTGAAAGAAAGGATATTGCGGAGACATGGCTTAGCCACAGCCTGGGGGATGTTTCCAGAATGAGATTTTCACTCTGCAGCGGAGTGTGCGCTGATATGAAACTTCTTGGCAGATTAAAACTGTGTGCCCGACCGAGACTCGAACTCGGGACCTTTGCCTTTCGCGGGCAATGCTCTACCATCTGAACTACCGAAGCACGACTCACGCCCGGTCTCACAGCTTTACTTCTGCCAGTATCTCGTCTCCTACCTTCCCAACTTTACAGAAGCTCTCTGCGAAACTTGCAGAACTAGCACTCCTGAAAGAAAGGACATTGCGGAGACATGGCTTAGCCACAGCCTGGGGGATGTTTCCAGAATGAGATTTTCACTCTGCAGCGGAGTGTGCGCTGATATGAAATTTCCTGGCAGATTAAAACTGTGTGCCCGACCGAGATTCGAACTCGGGACCTTTGCCTTTCGCGGGCAAGTGCTCTACCATCTGAGCTACCGAAGCACGACTCACGCCCGAACTCACAGCTTTACTTCTGCCAGTATCTCGTCTCCTACCTTCCCAACTTTACAGAAGCTCTCCTGCGAACCTTGCAGAACTAGCACTCCTGAAAGAAAGGATATTGCGGAGACATGGCTTAGCCACAGCCTGGGGGATGTTTCCAGAATGAGATTTTCACTCTGCAGCGGAGTGTGCGCTGATATGAAACTTCCTGGCAGATTAAAACTGTGTGCCCGACCGAGACTCGAACTCGGGATCTTTGCCTTTCGCGGGCAAGTGCTCTACAATCTGAGCTACCGAAGCACGACTCACGCCCGGTCTCACAGCTTTACTTCTGCCAGTATCTCGTCTCTTACCTTGCAAACTTTACAGTAGCTCTCCTGCGAACCTTGCAGAACTAGCACTCCTGAAAGAAAGGATATTGCGGAGACATGGCTTAGCCACAGCCTGCGGGATGTTTCCAGAATGAGATTTTCACTCTGCAGCGGAGTGTGCGCTGATATGAAACTTCCTGGTAGATTAAAACTGTCTGCCCGACCGAGATTCGAACTCGGGACCTTTGCCTTTCGCGGGCAAGTGCTCTACCATCTGAGCTACCGAAGCACGACTCACGCCCGGTCTCACAGCTTTACTTCTGCCAGTATCTCGTCTCCTACCTTCCCAACTTTACAGAAGCTCTCCTGCGAACCTTGCAGAACTAGCACTCTTGAAAGAAAGGATATTGCGGAGACATGGCTTAGCCACAGCCTTGGGGATGTTTCCAGAATGAGATTTTCACTCTGCAGCGGAGTGTGCGCTGATATGAAACTTCCTGGTAGATTAAAACTGTGTGCCCGACCGAGATTCGAAATCGGGAACTTTGCCTTTCGCGGGCAAGTGCTCTACCATCTGAGCTACCGAAGCACGACTCACGCCCGGTCTCACAGCTTTACTTCTGCCAGTATCTCGTCTCCTACCTTGCAAACTTTACAGAAGCTGTCCTGCGAAACTTGCAGAAGTAGCACTTCTGAAAGAAAGGATATTGCGGAGACATGGCTTAGCCACAGCCTGGGGGATGTTTTCAGAATGAGATTTTCACTCTGCAGCGGAGTGTGCGCTGATATGAAACTTCCCTACAGATTAAAACTGTGTGCCCGACCGAGACTCGAACTCGGGACCTTTGCCTTTCGCGGGCAATGCTCTACCATCTGAGCTACCGAAGCACGACTCACGCCCGGTCTCACAGCTTTACTTCTGCCAGTATCTCGTCTCCTACCTTCCCAACTTTACAGAAGCTCTCTGCGAACCTTGCAGAACTAGCACTCCTGAAAGAAAGGACATTGCGGAGACATGGCTTAGCTACAGCCTGGGGGATGTTTCCAGAATGAGATTTTCACTCTGCAGCGGAGTGTGCGCTGATATGAAACTTCTTGGCAGATTAAAACTGTGTGCCCGACCGAGACTCGAACTCGGGGCCTACCATCTGAGCTACCGAAGCACGACTCACGCCCGATCTCACAGCTTTACTTCTGCCAGTATCTCGTCTCCTACCTTGCAAACTTTACAGAAGCTCTCCTGCGAACCTTGCAGAACTAGCACTCCTGAAAGAAAGGATATTGCGGAGACATGGCTTAGCCACAGATGGGGGATGTTTCCAGAATGAGATTTTCACTCTGCAGCGTAGTGTGCGCTGATATGAAACTTCCTGGCAGATTAAAACTGTGTGCCCGACCGAGACTCGAACTCGGGACCTTTGCCATTCGCGGGCAATGCTCTACCATCTGAGCTACCGAAACACGACTCACGCCCGGTCTCACAGCTTTACTTCTGCCAGTATCTCGTCTCCTACCTTCCCAACTTTACAGAAGCTCTCCTGCGAACCTTGCAGAACTAGCACTCCTGAAAGAAAGGATATTGCGGAGACATGGCTTAGCCATGTTTCCAGAATGAGATTTTCACTCTGCAGCGGAGTGTGCGCTGATATGAAATTTCCTGGCAGATTAAAACTGTGTGCCCGACCGAGACTCGAACTCGGGGCCTTTGCCTTTCGCGGGCAAGTGCTCTACCATCTGAGCTACCGAAGCACGACTCACGCCCGGTCTCACAGCTTTACTTCTGCCACTATCTCGTCTCCTACCTTTCCAACTTTACAGAAGCTCTCCTGCGAACCTTGCAGAACTAGCACTCCTGAAAGAAAGGATATTGCGGAGACATGGCTTAGCCACAGCCTGGGGGATGTTTCCAGAATGAGATTTTCACTCTACAGCGGAGTGTGCGCTGATATGAAACTTCCTGGCAGATTAAAACTGTGTGCCCGACCGAGATTCGAACTCGGGAACTTTGCCTTTCGCGGGCAAGTGCTCTACCATCTGAGCTACCGAAGCACGACTCACGCCCGGTCTCACAGCTTTACTTCTGCCAGTATCTCGTCTCCTACCTTGCAAACTTTACAGAAGTTCTCCTGCGAACCTTGCAGAAGTAGCACTTCTGAAAGAAAGGATATTGCGGAGACATGGTTTAGCCACAGCCTTGGGGATGTTTCCAGAATGAGATTTTCACTCTGCAGCGGTGTGTGCGCTGATATGAAATTTCCTGGCAGATTAAAACTGTGTGCCCTACCGAGACTCGAACTCGGAACCTTTGCCTTTCGCGGGCAAGTGCTCTACCATCTGAGCTACCGAAGCACGACTCACGCCCGGTCTCACAGCTTTACTTCTGCCAGTATCTCGTCTCCTACCTTCCCAACTTTACAGAAGCTCTCCTGCGAACCTTGCAGAACTAGCACTCCTGAAAGAAAGGACATTGCGGAGACATGGCTTAGCCACAGCCTGGGGGATGTTTCCAGAATGAGATTTTCACTTTGAAGCGGAGTGTGCGCTGATATGAAATTTCCTGGCAGATTAAAACTGTGTGCCCGACCGAGACTCGAACTCGGGGCCTTTGCATTTCGCGGGCAAGTGCTCTACCATCTGAGCTACCGAAGCACGACTCACGCCCGATCTCACAGCTTTACTTCTGCCAGTATCTCGTCTCCTACCTTCCCAACTTTACAGAAGCTCTCCTGCGAACCTTGCAGAACTAGCACTCCTGAAAGAAAGGATATTGCGGAGACATGGCTTAGCCACAGCCTGGGGGATATTTCCAGAATGAGATTTTCACTCTGCAGCGGAGTGTGCGCTGATATGAAACTTCCTGGTAGATTAAAACTGTGTGCCCGACCGAGACTGGAACTCGGGATCTTTGCCTTTCGCGGGCAATGCTCTACCATCTGAGCTACCGAAGCACGACTCACGCCCGGTCTCACAGCTTTTCTTCTGCCAGTATCTCGTCTCCTACCTTCCCAACTTTACAGAAGCTCTCTGCGAACCTTGCAGAACTAGCACTCCTGAAAGAAAGGATATTGCGGAGACATGGCTTAGCCACAGCCTGGGGGATGTTTCCAGAATGAGATTTTCACTCTGCAGCGGAGTGTGCGCTGATATGAAATTTCCTGGCAGATTAAAACTGTGTGCCCGACCGAGACTCGAACTCGGGGCCTTTGCCTTTCGCGGGCAAGTGCTCTACCATCTGAGCTACCGAAGCACGACTCACGCCCGGTCTCACAGCTTTACTTCTGCCACTATCTCGTCTCCTACCTTTCCAACTTTACGGAAGCTCTCTTGCGAACCTTGCAGAACTAGCACTTCTGAAAGAAAGGATATTGCGGAGACATGGCTTAGCCACAGCCTGGGGGATGTTTCCAGAATGAGATTTTCACTCTACAGCGGAGTGTGCGCTGATATGAAACTTCCTGGCAGATTAAAACTGTGTGCCCGACCGAGACTCGAACTCGGGACCTTTGCCTTTCGCGGGCAATGCTCTACCATTTGAACTACCGAAGCACGACTCACGCCCGGTCTCACAGCTTTACTTCTGCCAGTATCTCGTCTCCTACCTTCCCAACTTTACAGAAGCTCTCTGCGAACCTTGCAGAACTAGCACTCCTGAAAGAAAGGACATTGCGGAGACATGGCTTAGCCACAGCCTGGGGGATGTTTCCAGAATGAGATTTTCACTCTGCAGCGGAGTGTGCGCTGATATGAAACTTCCTGGTAGATTAAAACTGTGTGCCCGACCGAGATTCGAACTCGGGAACTTTGCCTTTCGCGGGCAAGTGCTCTACCATCTGAGCTACCGAAGCACGACTCGCGCCCGGTCTCACAGCTTTACTTCTGCCAGTATCTCGTCTCCTACCTTCCCAACTTTACAGAGGCTCTCCTGCGAACCTTGCAGAGCTAGCACTCCTGAAAGAAAGGACATTGCGGAGACATGGCTTAGCCACAGCCTTGGGGATGTTTCCAGAATGAGATTTTCACTCTGCAGCGGAGTGTGCGCTGATATGAAATTTCCTGTCAGATTAAAACTGTGTGCCCGACCGAGATTCGAACTCGGGACCTTTGCCTTTCGCGGGCAAGTGCTCTACCATCTGAGCTACCGAAGCACGACTCACGCCCGGTCTCACAGCTTTACTTCTGCCAGTATCTCGTCTCCTACCTTCCCAACTTTACAGAAGCTCTCCTGCGAACCTTGCAGAACTAGCACTCCTGAAAGAAAGGACATTGCGGAGACATGGCTTAGCCACAGCCTGGGGGATGTTTCCAGAATGAGATTTTCACTCTGCAGCGGAGTGTGCGCTGATATGAAATTTCCTGGCAGATTAAAACTGTGTGCCCGACCGAGACTCGAACTCGGGGCCTTTGCATTTCGCGGGCAAGTGCTCTACCATCTGAGCTACCGAAGCACGACTCACGCCCGATCTCACAGCTTTACTTCTGCCAGTATCTCGTCTCCTACCTTCCCAACTTTACAGAAGCTCTCCTGCGAACCTTGCTGAACTAGCACTCCTGAAAGAAAGGATATTGCGGAGACATGGCTTAGCCACAGCCTGGGGGATGTTTCCAGAATGAGATTTTCACTCTGCAGCGGAGTGTGCGCCGATATGAAACTTCCTGGTAGATTAAAACTGTGTGCCCGACCGAGACTGGAACTCGGGATTTTTGCCTTTCGCGGGCAAGTGCTCTACAATCTGAGCTACCGAAGCACGACTCACGCCCGGTCTCACAGCTTTACTTCTGCCAGTATCTCGTCTCCTACCTTGCAAACTTTACAGTAGCTCTCCTGCGAACCTTGCAGAACTAGCACTCTTGAAAGAAAGGATATTGCGGAGACATGGCTTAGCCACAGCCTTGGGGATGTTTCCAGAATGAGATTTTCACTCTGCAGCGGAGTGTGCGCTGATATGAAACTTCCTGGTAGATTAAAACTGTGTGCGCGACCGAGATTCGAACTCGGGAACTTTGCCTTTCGCGGGCAAGTGCTCTACCATCTGAGCTACCGAAGCACGACTCACGCCCGGTCTCACAGCTTTACTTCTGCCAGTATCTCGTCTCCTACCTTGCAAACTTTACAGAAGCTCTCCTGCGAACCTTGCAGAAGTAGCACTTCTGAAAGAAAGGATATTGCGGAGACATGGCTTAGCCACAGCCTGCGGTATGTTTCCAGAATGAGATTTTCACTCTGCAGCGGAGTGTGCGCTGATATGAAACTTCCTGGCAGATTAAAACTGTGTGCCCGACCGAGACTCGAACTCGGCACCTTTGCCTTTCGCGGGCAATGCTCTACCATCTGAGCTACCGAAGCACGACTCACGCCCGGTCTCACAGCTTTACTTCTGCCAGTATCTCGTCTCCTACCTTCCCAACTTTACAGAAGCTCTAACTTCCTGGTAGATTAAAACTGTGTGCCCAACCGAGATTCGAACTCGGGACCTTTCCCTTTCGCGGGCAAGTGCTCTACCATCTGAGCTACCGAAGCACGACTCACGCCCGGTCTCACAGCTTTACTTCTGCCACTATCTCGTCTCCTACCTTGCAAACTTTATAGAAGCTCTCCTGCGAACCTTGCAGAACTAGTACTCCTGAAAGAAAGGATATTGCGGAGACATGACGTAGCCACAGCCTGGGGGATGATTCCAGAATGAGATTTTCACTCTGCAGCGGAGTGTGCGCTGATATGAAATTTCCTGGCAGATTAAAACTGTGTGCCCGACCGAACTGGAACTGGGGACCTTTGCCTTTCGCGGGCAAGTGCTCTACCATCTGAGCTACCGAAGCATGACTCACGCCCGGTCTCACAGCTTTACTTCTGCCACTATCTCGTCTCCTACCTTCCCAACTTTACAGAAGCTCTCCTGCGAACCTTGCAGAACTAGCACTCCTGAAAGAAAGGATATTGCGGAGACATGGTTAGCCACAGCCTGGGGGATGTTTCCAGAATGAGATTTTCACTCTGCAGCGGAGTGTGCGCTGATATGAAATTTCCTGGCAGATTAAAACTGTGTGCCCGACCGAGACTCGAACTCGGGGCCTTTGTCTTTCGCGGGCTAGTGCTCTACCATCTGAGCTACCGAAGCACGACTCACGCCCGGTCTCACAGCTTTACTTCTGCCAGTATCTCGTCTCCTACCTTCCCAACTTTACAGAAGCTCTCCTGCGAACCTTGCAGAACTAGCACTCCTGAAAGAAAGGATATTGCGGACACATGGCTTAGCCACAGCCTGGGGGATGTTTCCAGAATGAGATTTTCACTCTGCAGCGGAGTGTGCGCTGATATGAAACTTCCTGGCAGATTAAAACTGTGTGCCCGACCGAGACTCGAACTCGGGGAATTTGCCTTTCGTGGGCAAGTGCTCTACCATCTGAGCTACCGAAGCACGACTCACGCTCGGTCTCACAGCTTTACTTCTGCCAGTATCTCGTCTCCTACCTTCCCAACTTTACAGAAGCTCTCCTGCGAACCTTGCAGAACTAGCACTCCTGAAAGAAAGGATATTGCGGAGACATGGCTTAGCCACAGCCTGGGGGATGTTTCCAGAATGAGATTTTCACTCTTCAGCGGAGTGTGCGCTGATATGAAACTTCCTGGTAGATTAAAACTGTGTGCCCAACCGAGACTCGGACTCGGGACCTTTGCCTTTCGCGGGCAATGCTCTACCATCTGAGCTACCGAAGCACGACTCACGCCCGGTCTCACAGCTTTACTTCTGCCAGTATCTCGTCTCCTACCTTGCAAACTTTACAGAAGCTCTCCTGCGAACCTTGCAGAACTAGCACTCCTGAAAGAAAGGACATTGCGGAGACATGGCTTAGCCACAGCCTGGGGGATGTTTCCAGAATGAGATTTTCACTCTGCAGCGGAGTGTGCGCTGATATGAATCTTCCTGGCAGATTGAAACTGTGTGCCCGACCGAGACTCGAACTCGGGACCTTTGCCTTGAGCGGGCAATGCTCTACCATCTGAGCTACCGAAGCACGACTCACGCCCGGTCTCACAGCTTTACTTCTGCCAGTATCTCGTCTCCTACCTTTCCAACTTTACAGAAGCTCTCCTGCGAACCTTGCAGAACTAGCACTCCCGAAAGAAAGGATATTGCGGAGACATGCCTTAGCCACAGCCTTGGGGTGTTTCCAGAATGAGATTTTCACTCTGCAGCGGAGTGTGCGCTGATATGAAATTTCCTGGCAGATTAAAACTGTGTGCCCGACCGAGACTCGAACTCGGGGCCTTTGCCTTTCGCGGGCAAGTGCTCTACCATCTGAGCTACCGAAGCACGACTCACTCCCGGTCTCACAGCTTTACTTCTGCCAGTATCTCGTCTCCTACCTTGCAAACTTTACAGAAGCTCTCCTGCGAACCTTGCAGAACTAGCACTCCTGAAAGGAAGGATATAGCGGAGACATGGCTTAGCCACAGCCTGGGGGATGTTTCCAGAATGAGATTTTCGCTCTGCAGCGGAGTGTGCGCTGATATGAAACTTCCTGGCAGATTAAAACTGTGTGTCCGACCGAGACTCGAACTCGGGACCTTTGCCTTTTGCGGGCAATGCTCTACCATCTGAGCTACCGAAGCACGACTCACGCCCGGTCTCACAGCTTTACTTCTGCCAGTATCTCGTCTCCTACCTTCCCAACTTTACAGAAGCTCTCCTGCGAACCTTGCAGAACTAGCACTCCTGAAAGAAAGGACATTGCGGAGACATGGCTTAGCCACAGCCTGGGGGATGTTTCCAGAATGAGATTTTCACTCTGCAGCGGAGTGTGCGCTGATATGAAATTTCCTGGTAGATTAAAACTGTGTGCCCGACCGAGATTCGAACTCGGGAACTTTGCCTTTCGCGGGCAAGTGCTCTACCATCTGAGCTACCGAAGCACGACTCACGCCCGGTCTCACAGCTTTACTTCTGCCAGTATCTCGTCTCCTACCTTGCAAACTTTACAGAAGCTCTCCTGCGAACCTTGCAGAACTAGTACTCCTGAAAGAAAGGATATTGCGGAGACATGGCTTAGCCACAGCCTGGGGGATGTTTCCAGAATGAGATTTTCGTTCTGCAGCGGAGTGTGCGCTGATATGAAGTTTCCTGGCAGATTAAAACTGTGTGCCCGACCGAGACTCGAACTCGGGACCTTTGCCTTTCGCGGGCAAGTGCTCTACGATCTGAGCTACCGAAGCACGACTCACGCCCGATCTCACAGCTTTACTTCTGCTAGTATCTCGTCTCCTACCTTGCAAACTTTACAGAAGCTCTCCTGCGAACCTTGCAGAACTAGCACTCCTGAAAGAAAGGATATTGCGGAGACATGGCTTAGCCACAGCCTGGGGGATGTTTCCAGAATGAGATTTTCACTCTGCAGCGGAGTGTGCGCTGATATGAAACTTCCTGGTAGATTAAAACTGTGTGCTCGACCGAGACTCGAACTCGGGACCTTTGCCTTTCGCGGGCAAGTGCTCTACCATCTGAGCTACCGAAGCACGACTCACGCCCGGTCTCATAGCTTTACTTCTGCCACTACCTCGTGTCCTACCTTGCAAACTTTACAGAAGATCTCCTGCGAACCTTGCAGAACTAGCACTCCTGAAAGAAAGGATATTGCGGAGACATGGCTTAGCTACAGCCTGGGGGATGTTTCCAGAATGAGATTTTCACTCTGCAGCGGAGTGTGCGCTGATATGAAACTTCCTGGTAGATTAAAACTGTGTGCCCGACCGAGACTCGAACTCGGGACCGTTGCCTTTCGCGGGCAAGTGCTCTACCATCTGAGCTACCGAAGCACGACTGACGCCCAGTCTCACATAATCGGTTTGGTTTGGGAGAATTCCATAAAACATTTGGACAAGAAGAAATATCCTTCATTTTACAAACATGCTTTAAAAAAACGATTTCATTATTTGGAAACACGTGTGTGAACAGTTTTTAGTTGGATGAAGTACATCAAATCACAAATGAGAACACGAATTACTGATTTCATCCGGAAACCTCTTTGCGTGTAGCAGCAACTTCAGTTGACATCAGTACTGACTCAATTAAGTCAAACAAAGCGAGTCATTCAAACAAAGCGAGTCATTCCAGTATTTCATTGCATTGTGTAATAAATGTTCTTTCTCAGATATGTTTTATTTTCCTTAAATGTAATTTGCTATTTCTTGCATGATTTGGTTCACAAAACAAAAACTGGTAAGGCGGCCCGCAGGGAAATACCCTCTCAAAAATTTGGCCCGGGCGCAGGAAAGATTACCCGCCCCTGACCTAAGTGTTCTGCCTATTAGACTCTGTCTTCGGTTTGCTTTCCAACAACATTATATATGCGGTAGTTCCCATGTAAGTTGTTCATAAATGTAATTTATAGGTATTTAGTTAAATTGTGACAGCCGTTAAATTTGGATAATTAATCGTGTTACTGAAATTTAACAGATTTCTTCTCGTACTTTTCCTTATTCAGACAATTGTTATTTTTCGCACCATACAGATGTCGTGTCTAAGTCATTTTGTAATTGTCTTTGATCGTCTGATTACTGTAGTGGACAGCAAATGACAGCATCATACGCAAACAATCTAAGAGAACTGCTCAGCTTGTCTACGAAATCGTTTATATACATTAGGAACAGCAGAGGGACTATAACATTCCGTTATCCGCAGACGATGTAATGTGAATTTACATCGTTTGGTTTGCAGTTGAGAAGCTATCAATGCAGAGCACCATACAGATAGTCCTGCAAAACCATATAATGTAAAATCACGGTGAGAAGAAAACCGAACAAAAACTTTCTTTAGGCTTCACTTTGTTAGGTCAAGTACAACTTAAAATATGTTCACTTTTTACAGTTTTCAATAAACAAAACCCACTGATGATGGCGCTGAGGTGACGAAATAGGTTTGGGTAAAAAGAAGAAACCTGTGTTGTTGCGTAAATGCGGAACCTATAACATACAATCAAAGCATTGTTTGCTTTCTACTTATATCAAACGGATATTTAAGCCAAGCTTATCCTTCTGTTTGGGCTTCCATGACATTTCACTTGCATATTCCACATACCTTAGCGTATATTATATGGTTACCTCACGGCGTCCATCCTTTTCCATCACTCAAGTGAGAGGGACTGAGAATTAACCCCTTCGTTTCAAAATTTCCCACTATCCAGTTACCAACGCAACAAAATCGCATTAAAAATGTACGTTTTCAGTTCTGGAACAGTTTTCGCTAAAGGGCGCGTATGCATCTGCAGCTACATGCATGCTCCGCAAGCTACCGTACGGTGTATGGCGGAAGATGCTATGTACCACTGCTAGCCTTTTCTTTCCATATTCCACTCAAAAATGGTGTGTCTCTAATTTCTCTTCTCATGTCTCCGCGATCCTTACGCGAAATGTTCTTTTCTACAAATGGTCTTTCACCCCAAAAAGAAATCCATGGTTGCCACATCAGGAGGTATAGATGGTGAAGAGCAGAGCAGAATACATCGTCGTCATATGCAGTATGCCCGATCCAAGGGTTTGGAAGATGGTGGTTTAAAAATATGCGAACCTTCATAACACAATGTGAAGGTGCTCCAGCTTGCTGAAAAAGCTATCCATGGGATCCGTATCAACCTGTAGCATCAGCTATTGGCTAAGCACGTTCAGGTAAATGTTTGTTGAAACTCTTAGCCCAATGAAGAAAAATGGATTGTACAGTTTTTATGCTTATATCGCAGGGAGTACGCTAAGTTTACGGATGTCCCTCTGATATACAGTTAAACACCAAGAATTTCCTTACCCCATATTGGAATGCTGTGTCGGCTAACGTTGCCATGGAATGTTGCCTCGTCGCTAAAAATGAGACGTGCAGCAAATGTTTCTTCCTCTATGGCTACCAGCTTTCCTGTAGAATAGTTTGTCCATTTGACGTTGTCATTCTGCATAATTCCTATAAAATCTGAACTCTGTGCGGTATCATTTTCAGCTTAGTTTTGAGAACACTCTAAACCTTTGTTTGCAGCATTTGTAGTTCCTAGGCTTCGTACTCAGATTTCAGTGGACTATATTCAACGTTATGGACTGAAACACTTGGCCGGCCATTGCTTTCTCCTTTTCTCAAACACCCTGCTTCTTCGAACAGTGTCGTACACAAATTTTTTTGGCGTTTGGAGCTACCCAACTGCATCCCCGACGAAAACTTCTTTGTAGTGTGATGATGGATCGTCAGTTGTTAAATTTTACGATGCAGAATGCCTTCTGTACGGTATGCGTCGTTTTCACTTATGACACGGAACTTTTCACTTATGCATCACTGTGCATGTGTAGGCTTCCGATACAATGCGCTCGTGTAACGATTAAAATTTTGAACTTTCTTTTATATTCATTGTAATTCTTATCGATCTGCAGTTAAGCATGAAATACTTGATACTAGTTATTTGCTACATTCGTTGTAAATTGTCTTGTATAATACATCATCATTGAATTTTCTTTTCCTGTTATAATACACTGAGGCAACAAGTCATGGGATAGCGCCGTGCACGTATACAGTTGGCGGCATGTCGCGTGCACAAGCTATAAAAGCCCAATGAATTGGCGGAGCTGTCATTTGTACAAAAGTGAGTCATATGGAAAGGTTTCCGACGTGTTTATGGCCGCACGACGGGAACTAACAGACTTCGAACGCGGAATGGTGGTTGGAGTTAGACGCATGGGACATTCCATTTCTGAAATCGTTGGGAAATTCAATATGCCGAGATCCATAGTGTTGAGAGTATGCTGAGAATACCAAATTTCAGACATTACCTCTCACCACGGACAACGGAGTGGCCGACGGCCTTCACTTGACGACCGAGAGCAATAGCATTTGCTTGGAGTTAGGACAATGTGGCGAAATTTGTAGTTAATGGACTATGGCAGCAGACGATCGATACGAGTGACTTTGCTAACAGCACAACATCGCCTACAGCGTCTCACTTGCCTCTTGACCATATCGGTTGAATCCTAAATGACAGAAAAACCGTGGACGGGTCAGATGAGTCCCGATTTCAGTTGTTAACAGCTGATGCAGCAGACCACACGAAGCGATGGACCCGAGTTCTCAACAAGACGCTGTCCAAGCTGGTGGTGGTATCATAATGGCGTGGGGTGTGTTTACATGGAATAGACAGGATCCTCTGGATGTTCGGCTACTTGTACACCAATTTCAGCCATTCATGGACGCCATGTTCCCAAACAACTATGGAATTTTTATGGAGGACAATGCACCATGTCACACAACTGTTCGCGATTGGTCTGAAAAACATTATGGACAGTTCGAGCGTATGGTTTGACCATCCTGTTCACATCGAACATTTGTGAAACATAACCGAGATATCAGTTCGCGCACAATATCCTGCACCGTCAACACTTTTGCAATTATGACGGATATAGGAGCAGCATGGCTCAATATTTCTGCAGTTAACGTCCAGCGACTTGTCGAGTCCATGTCACGTGAGTTACTGCCCTTCGCCGAGCAAAAGGATGTCCGACACGATATTAGGAGGTATCCCACGACTTTTGTCACCTCAGTGTACTTCGAAATAATCACCCCCCCCCCCATCTACATATTATAGCAAATTGCAGTATTTGTTCTGTATTGTTTCGCAACGGTATTATGGCCTGTTTCCTAATAAACAGATTTTGTCTATATTTTATCACAGCTGATCTGGGTACCGGCTTTTGATACGTTATGTTGGTTATGCTCAGTTTTCTAAAAGTTAGACAACTTATTGATGTCTTGCATTAGTAACTCTGCTGGAATAGGGAGAGGTGCTCAGTGTATCGTAATAAATATAATGGGCATAATATAGAATTAGTTACAGAACAAAGCTGAAGAGAGAGAAAATAACATGGAACTGAAGTCGGGCTTATAGTGTAAAAATTAATAAACATGTTGAAAAAAAAAAAGAAAAGATAATACAGTAGCTGTGATGTGGTGTTCCAGTGGAACAGCCGGTGAAATGTAAACCAAAGTGGCTTTCCACTCAGTGGGGTGAAGTATCCAGTTTTCCGTTAGAGGTACATAAATGAGACAAATTCCTTGTTAAGTGCCAACTTGACTTTCGTGCTCACACTTCTTTAAAGAAACTGTTGCCTCAAGTAACCCAATAATACTATAATACTATTTGCGTTGCCATTGTTAATTAGGTTGTCCTTCCTTTGGAGTTACTTCTTGGCCCAACTTCCCAGGATCCCATTTCCTGTTTTCGCTCAGTATTCTAAAGACTGCTGTATTCTGTCTTTCGGTTCTTTGTGTAGGTGAATATGTTCTCCATGTCACTAACTCCAGATCTAGTTCATTATTTCTCGTGGATTAAGTAATGTGCATTGTGGAGTGGTACACCTGCCATTTCGTAAGGACGTTAGAAAACATCCTGAAACTACATTCGAATCGATGTAGTTTGCTTACTTGAGCGTGTTTACCAGGACATATTCTTCATATTGAATTTACTTTCTTCTATACGTTAGTCATTTCTGTCTTTTGTCTCCGTTATTCTTTGTTAATTCGTTGCCTTCAATATTTTCGTAATTTCTTCAGTGAAATGATAATTAATCGAAACCCTCAGCTGCCAACAGATGTTGTTGATATACTTCAATGGGGACAGCTGAAAATGTGTGCCCCGACCGGGACTCGAACCCGGGATCTCCTGCTTACATGGCGGACGCTCTGTCAATCTGACCCACTGAGGGCACGTGCAAGGGATAAGTCCCTGCAGTCGCACTATCCTCTGTGCCCTCAGTGGCTCAGATGGATAGAGCGTCTGCTACCATGTAAGCAGGAGATCCCGGATTCGAGTCCCGGTCGGGCCACATATTTTCAACTGTCCCCATGAGTTGTTGGCAGCTGAGGGTTTCGATTTAATTATCATTTCATTCTAGAGAAGCTGCACGGTCATCAATGGTATCTGTTCTTCTGGAACAGTTACTATCTTCATATATTTCTTCAATGATTATTTCATTCCTAGACGAAATTGCTACATTCCCCTAAATAATAGTAGTTCACTGTTTACCGTAATTATTTCTTATGGCAAAAGTTTTGTAGACTGTATGGATGTTGTTAGATTTATGAAAGTTCAAATGGCTCTGAGCACTATGAGACTTAACATCTGTGGTCATCAGTCCCCCAGAACTTAGAACTACTTAAACCTAACTAACCTAAGGACATCACACACATCCATGCCCGAGGCAGGATTCGAACCTGCGACCGTAGCGGTCACGCGGTTCCAGACTGAAGCGCCTAGAACCGCACGGCCACACCGGCCGGCTTTATGAGAAAATTGAGTTTCGTATCTTACTGGTATCAGTTGTATAAATTGGGAAAGAGTTAGTAAAGACTAGAGATAGATTTTGGGAAAACATATGTACTGAAATAGAATGAGGTGATACAACATAAAAGAGGATAGTATCTCAGAGTAATACGACATTGTATTGAATAGTTGTTGGCTGCATAATTAGTAAAAGGAAAACAAATAGATAAATATGATTCGTGTTTACAACGAATAATCTTTAACTGTTCATGAACACAAAAATTAAATAAGAAAGTAGAGTTAATTACTAAATACATTCTGCCATGATGAATGGAAAGGGAAAGAAATGTGAGATGATATGGGGACAAGAATGACGGTTGTAAAATAAGTGAAAAACTGGCCATAGATGGGATATAATACATCGTATCTATGGGGTCGGAAACGGCCTGAAGCTACGGTGGTGACGCCTGCATGTCCTGAAAAATAAAAGGTGAAACTTTATTATTATTACTACTAGTTTCATGTTTAAGATTCAGGTTACATAGTTTTGCATCATCGTAAGCACAAGTATACAAACTACAGAAGCAAAAAGATATAAAACTGTGCACAGTTCAGAATTCTGCGGAATAAATATCTTTTTTCGTACCTTTGAGTAGATCGTCGGAAATACAGCGTGGCTGCCGACAGGAGGGCTGCGCAGCTTGCAGTTCCCCACATCCGTAGTTGTCGCCGGTGACGTGGTCCCAATGCTTCATGTTATCCGTGCCAACACCATTCCTCTGTCATACATGAACTGAACAATCGTGGCCGCGCGGGATTAGGCCTAGGGCGCTGCAGTCAGGGACTGTGCGGCTGGTCCCGGTGGAGGTTCGAGTCCTCCCTCGGGCATGGTTGTGTGTGTTTGTTCTTGGGATAATTTAGGTTAAGTAGTGTGTAAGCTTAGGGACTGATGACCTTAGCAGTTAGGTCCCATAAGATTTCGCACACATTTGAACAATCGTGAACTGGATAATGGATTGACAACAGTGAAAATTAGTGCTGGATCGGCACTTGAACCCAGATTTCCCGCTTATCGCGAGCGGCCGCCTTACCATTTGGCTATCCGAGCACGACTCAAAGCCAGACCCAGACTTTCCTATGTCGTCAACCATGTGTCCACAACCTGCACTTCTACATCCGTTTTGTGTATTCCAGTACAGGGGACACATATTAATTGAAAGTTGCTTTCCCGGTGTTGGCGGTTAATTAGGACATTGTAGTGCCCGTGTTCAGAAGTACGATGCAATGAATGTTCCTTCGGACATGAACGCGTGTCCGAAGGAACATTGCACCGTACTTCTGAACGATATGGGCAATATTGTATTCCTCTGTCAGGTTAGTATCTTCTGTGAGGGTTGGAACGTTTCGTATCGTGCAGGGTGGTCTTCTTAGACATCCAAAGACTGCTCTTCAAACATTGTATTCCGACATTCGACGAAACTGTATTCACTTCACTTAGAGGTGGAGGTAAAAGGACCGTCCTTTGTTTGAAAGATTTTATAGAGCGGAGCATGAGGATCTAGGATTTATAGCCAGACAAAGCGTATCGTACGTATTTTGGCACTATTTTTTGACACCCACAGACCTCTACCCGGTCCCGTCCAGAATACTGTCAGCCTGTGTAGCGTGAGCAGAATTCCTCCACAAGCGTGCTGTGTGCTCGCATTTTGACTGGAGAAGCTCATACCTAGCATATGAAAGTGGAATGAGTACACTCTTTCATCACCTGTTAACAAATCTGTGATTTTCGAAATGTACATACATCCGCTTTACTTCCTTACGAGGATGACATATTTTTAATCTGGGCATCCTAACACGAATCTGAATTTGGCTGTCGTCATTTCTCCTATTGAACTCATATTGGCCATTCGCACTCGTGAACACTCGATGAGTGTGTATGGACACAGATTTGTGGCTGCAGCCGCTGCCTATTTGCGGGCGGTGTTGCGAGTGAGCTGAAAGGGGACAGTGGTTATTGACTGATGTGCAGCGAATTCTCTCCTCGCTGTGTGCACTGTCTCTCTAAAGGTCGACAGATAGTAACGTGACGTTTTCCTACTGCCGAATAACGAAGCGGTTCTGCCAAAGGTTTTGCAATGAGAAAGGTGGACTGACGGGCATTGAGAAGTAGCATTAATGAAAGCTCTGGGCATCGAGGGTTTAGAATGATGGTACACGAAAATGGTGCGCATATTTATTTCGCAATAAAATTGTTCGAGTGATAATGTAAAATAAACTTCACAGTGTGACGCATGGGCGTGAACTTTGATCTATATGTTCTTTATCTGCCTGATTTCTTTTGGCAACTATGGCGACAGATGCCGATCACAGTGGTATTTATAGTGTATACAATGTATTCTACACAGTACGTCATGATGTGTAAAAAGACTGCATACTCTCTTTCTTTATGCGCCACATCCCTTTCTCTCTACCCCATATTCTCTTTCTCCCCATCAGTACACCATCCACCCTCCCCCCCCCCCCCCTCTTCCTACCCAGTTTCTTTACCTCTCTCGGCAGCCGGCAGTCGGGCACATACCCGAATCGGTCTCTTGAAATCAAGCGCAACTTACAGAAAAAAGAACTGTTAATAAAGGATCGTGGCTAATGTGATCGCCACACGTATTCAATTTCAAATTTTCCTGTCGGGTAATCGGCTGATGGTTAAACTGTACTCTCAGTCGGATGCAGTGTCAGTACAAGAGTTTCCTTTCGATGGCATGTGTTTCTACTCGTCTGTGAGTCATTGCAAGTAATGAAATGATTCTCAGGTATCTGTTATAAAGTCTTCGCGACTGTGAATTTATGTCTGTATTGGATCCGTGTATCCCTTCCAATCAGTGAGTCTAATTTCATTTTGATGTGATTGAATTCATCAGGTTACACGAGATCATGTGAGACAAAGCTGCTTCGTCACGGAACGAATAACTACGTAATGTGCATGAAAGCAGATACTACAATTTGCCGACACGGTAGCTCAGCGTGTTCGGTCAGAGGGCTGCTTGCTCCCTGTAATAAAAAAAACTGAGTTAATGGATCAACGATGAACTGAAACGGGTGTCTTGTGACATCCGCCACGAGCAGATGCAACGAACGAAAAGGAACAAAATGAGATTTTAAAAAAAATTGGAAACCAAAATATGCTATGGAATAAATCACAAAAAAGATTTTCAGTAGTGTGGAGGGTGAGGCAGCTAAGACAGGCCACGTCAAAAATATCCAGAATGAGGTGCGGTTGTCGCCAAGTTACTGCGGACAATATGGCGGATTTCCTGACACTCGCAAGTAGTTTTTATCCTTTATAGTCGCCGAATTATGACACCGACTTTGTTGTTTTTTTCCCCTAATAGAACTGCGTAGCCGTTCTGTGGTGTTTGAAATAAGCTTCTAAAAGAACTTCAACGGCACAACATAAATGTGACTTGATCAACCAACGTCAAGATAAAAGCGCCGCAAACCACTGACCCGTCGTCAGGAGAAGAGGTTCCACAAGCGTCCGCCCTATTATACCAAAAGTAAGCAAGCACGGAACTCAGGTATGGTTCGTGTGTTTATTATCACGTCTGTCATATCAAAGTGCTCAAAACGTTAACTCTAAGCGTTGGTACACTCTACAAGTGACTCTGTAGAAACTTCACTGCACTTTGAATTTCATATGGCGTTGAGGCATGCCTCCAAGAGTCGTCGCTGAACATCTGTTGTACTGCAGTATATATTTTTACTAAGTGACGTAGTAATGAAGTACAGTTCTTATTTTGCTTTAAAACTTACAGATTTGTTTTCTATTTCTGTGATATAATAATGGGAAGGAAATTGCTCCAAGAATAGCGAATTAAAAACTGAACAACAATTCATTCATAGCATATAAGAAAAACAGAAAGTAGCTATTTGTATTTGCTGAATGTGTCTACATAATATGTCTTTACCTATTTGTAGCCTTTGAAAAATTAACACGGAAAACAGCATACCTCAACCTGAGTTTTCACCTTTTAGCACCAACTGTTCGTGATGTCCAAAACAGTGGTATGACCCCGATTAGAATGTGATTTTTCCGCAGAGTTCGAAAGGAGAGGACTGACGATTTATTGTAGTTTTCAACAACTTATCACACCTCGCGGAAAAAAGCGAACGTTTGACGGGCAACGTTTTCTTTCATTTGCTTATTTAGTTTTTGACAATGTTGACTGGAATACTCGCTTTCAAATTCTAAGCGTGACAGGGGTAAAATACAGGGAGCGAAAGGCTATTTACAAATGGCTCTGAGCACTATGGGACTTAACTTCTGAGGTCATCAGTCCCCTAGAACTTAGAACTACTTAAACCTAACCAAC
Organism: Schistocerca cancellata; assembly: GCF_023864275.1. Lineage (NCBI taxonomy): Eukaryota > Metazoa > Arthropoda > Insecta > Orthoptera > Acrididae > Schistocerca > Schistocerca cancellata. Next base: position 868,753,550 of record NC_064627.1, on the reverse strand, counting down.
CTAAGGACGTCACACACATCCATGTCCGAGGCAGGATTCAAACCTGCGACCGTAGCGGTCGCGCGGTTCCAGACTGTAGCGCCGAGAACCGCTCGGCCACTCCGGCCAGCAAAGGCTATTTACAATTTGTACAGAAACCAGATGGAAGTTATAAGAGTCGAGGGGCATGAAAGGGAAGCAGTGGTTGGGAAGGGAGTGAGACAGGGTTGTAGCCTCTCCCCGATGTTATTTAATCTGTGTATTGAGCAAGCAGCAAAGGAAACAAAAGAAAAATTCGGAGTAGAAATTAAAATCCATGGAGAAGAAATAAAAACCTTGAGGTTTGCCGATGACATTGTAATTATGTCAGAGACAGCAAAGGACTTGGAAGAGCAATTGAACGCAATGGACAGTGTCTTGAAAGGTGGATATAAGATGAACATCAACAAAAGCAAAACGAGGATAATGGAATGTAGTCGAATTAAGTGGGGTGATGCTGAGGGAATTAGATTAGGAAATGAGACACTTAAAAGTATTAATGGAGTTTTGCTATTTGGGGAACAAAATAACTGATGATGGTCGAAGTAGAGAGGATATAAAATGTAGACTGGCAGTGGCAAGGGAAGCGTTTCTGAAGAAGAGAAATTTGTTAACATCAAGTATAGATTTAAGTGTCAGGAAGTCGTTTCTGAAAGTATTTGTATGGGGTGTAGCCATGTATGGAAATGAAACATGGACGATAAATAGTTTGGACAAGAAGAGAATAGAAGCTTTCGAAATGTAGTGCTACAGAAGAGTGCTGAAGATTAGATGGGTAGATCACATAACTAATGAGGAGGTATTGAACAGTATTGGGGAGAAGAGGAGTTTGTGGCACAACTTGACAAGAAGAAGGGACCGGTTGGTAGGACATGTTCTGAGGCATCAATGGATCACAAATTTAGCATTGGAGGGCGAAGTGGAGGGTAAAAATCGTAGAGGGAGACCAAGAGATGAATACACTGAGCAGATTCAGAAGGATGTAGGTTGCAGTAAGTACTGGGAGATGAAGAAGCTTGCACAGGATAGAGTAGCATGGAGAGCTGCATCAAACCAGTCTCAGGACTGAAGACAACAACAATAATTTAATATTTTCACTCTATCTCTTGACACTGAGAGTGTCAAAATTTTTCAGTACTTGCTCGATTTCTACGTTTACTACAGGAAATAATAGGAATAAAAGACAGTAAATAGGTTATTTCAGAAACCGGTTATTTTATGTCGTTTTAACAGTCAGGTTAAACTGGCGTGGAAAAAAAAAGATATAACAGAAAATCGGTTGTTTCAGTGATAACCGCCGTCCCTCGTGTGTAGCTGACGCATTTGCTTTGCGCAGGTGTTCGTGGCTGGCCCGCGCGACTCGGAGGAGACGCAGTCGCTGGTGCGCGTGGCGCAGACGACGCCGGTGGCGGGGCGCGTGCTGGCGCTGGTGCAGCCGGGCCCCGACCCGGAGGCCTCCCCGGGAGCCGGGCTGCTGGCCAGCCGCAGCGAGGCCGTGCGGCGCATGCGCCCCGCGGGCGGCCGGCCCGCCGCCTACGTCTGCCGCCACCGCGCCTGCTCGCTGCCCGTGCACTCCGCCGACGACCTGCGCGCCCTGCTCCAGCAGCAGTAGTCCCACATACACCGACGTAACGCTGTACTCTTGCTCTGTGTCTAACTCGTGTTGCCTAGTTGCTACGTCGAAATAGCGGCATTTCTTGTTACCTACTTAGCTCCCGTTTTCTTGTTTAACTTCACGTCGCTCGGATAAATCTTAACGCGCCAATTGAAATCCGGCGACTACATTTCAATAGCTTTCTGCAGTAGCTAGTTTTTACTTGTAGTGAAGCTTGGGGCGTATGTTTTCCGTAAAGACTCGTAGAAGCAACGCCTTGATTCTGAAGACATTTACGAGAACCAGAATAGCGGCCATGTAGACAAGAGTCTAAATATATCTTTTGATCATTTTAAGTTGTCATTCAGTCTTAGTTTCAAAAGAATGGAGAGTGTAGAGTTTCGCTTATGTTTCGCGTGGCACAGATAAAAATTTCTCATTCGAGTACTAAAAATGCGTTTTCTTTAAAACTGTTTCGCAATTGATGACTATCACAACGTCTATCATCTTACTTCCGTAAATTTCTGCTGTCTACCGTGAAACTGCTACGATAACAGCAGTTGCTATAGTCCCCACTAGCACAGGACCGGAAATAGGCATGAAATGAAGAAACCTGCACAGTCCCTTTTGCATTTAATTTACTTACGCAACTAGTTTCGGTGTTCCATTACTATCTTCAGGCTTCTAGAGCAACGTAAATTGGGAGGAATCCAATCTCGTGCGCAGTCTTAACAGGATACAATAGTAAATAACCGGTGTTCATCCACAAGGCACGAATGAAGTGATAGCGTCCTGTAAACCAGAGGTCTACGGACACTGGTTATTTAATATTGGCTCCTGTTATGACTGCACACGGGATTGGACTCCTCCCTATTTACGTTGGTCAAGTGACCTGAAGATGGTGTAATGAAACATCGAAACTGGCTGCATAAATAAGTTAAATGCAAAAGAGACTGCTTCATGTGTTTTTATACTGAACATCTGAAGTCCCTGTAACCATCTATTACAAGGATAGGCATACAAAAGGAAATAGTCATATCTTCAAATTAAAATATAAAATCGTATGGACCAATTGCTAAGCGGATACTGGTTGGGTAGTGTCTAATTATTAGCTTTATTTGAATTGTAATAAAGTCGCCACGAGGGGGGGGGGGGTGGAGAATTTAGGAGAACCCAGCCACATCAAAAACAATCCAAGAGTAAAAGCGAGAAAAGACCTCATTTCCAGTTTCTGTATCAAGAAGAATGGCTTGCGAAACTCCGCTCATCCATCCAGCAATGCCTCGTAACTAAGCACAATGCTTGTTAATCGTCGGATGTACTCATTGCTTACCAGTCTTCCAGTATAGCATGTAGAAGAACTTAGCTGAGATTGAGAAGACTCCACATCATTTAGTTGTTGGAGGTTGTTTTCAGATTGAGTCACGTTTTGTAGGCATAATGGGATATGCATGTAGTACATAAGCAGGTTAGGGCTAATTTTCCTGTCACATATCACAGGTTTTTTTTAATGAATTTTGAAATAGTATGTGACATTTAGTTAAAATGTGCAATAATAGCAGAGCCCCTCCGGTTTGTGATGTGCAATATACATTTTCATTTATCTTCTATTTTATTGTTGTATTTTACTAGCTACAATAACATAGGGTGGTAGTACTCAGAACATGTCTTGAAGTTGCAAATAGTATACAAAATTTCGTGGGACTAACCCATTGTTGCACAAAATCTGGGCTGCTTAGCACAGGTAATATGTGATTTTTCTTTGTGATGTACAAGTGATATTTGATGTAAAGACGGCTGAGGTTTTGGTTTTAACTGATCAATACTCTTCATAGCTAATAACTTGTTATTGATGGAATGTTTTTCCATATAATATGTCTTTCAGTTAGGAGATTTGTGTGGATCTGTGATTTGATGTAGACTTCGGATAGCTTTGTCAGGTACTGCGACATGATTCTGATATCCTGTTTGTGCTGTATGTATTTATGTACAAGCATGTCGTACAAAGTATTGTAACAGGTCATGCTGAAAGTGATAACATCTGCATGAGACAGAATTTTAAGGTACAAATGCTCGTTTGTCTTAAGTGAAAAAAATAAATAAATATTTTCAGATATTGTAGTTATGTTAAACACATATATATAGTTTTTCTTTGACAATATGTATTTTAATATGTTCTCAATACTAAGACCTATAAAGCAGTTGATTACCTACAAATAATTGTTATGTTCAACTTCCTTTCGTCAACATCTTGACCAGAAGTATTAGAGAAAGGCAAATTGTGTGATGCCTAATGAATGGTATAAGATGGAGTCTTTAAAACGAGATATATCTAGGATCCAAATGGTTTAGCGACTTTATCCTACCACATACCACCTACTACAAACTATAAGTATTAGGTAATTATGCATTCTGTGTGTGTATTTCTCTTTGATGAATTTGGTACAGAAAAATTACTTAGAAACGTACCTGTACCTAGCACTTCACCAAGTCGACAGATACCATAGAACTGAGCTGAAAGTTCTTCAGTGACCTAAATTCCTTATGATTATATGTTTTGATTGGTGTCACAAGATTCTGAACTAAATCGTTTTCAGTTGCAACCTCAACTTCTTACATTAGTCCAGATTCTACCTTCTTTATTGAGTTTCAGCTTACCTGTAGCCTTTAGCTCTATTGTGGAGTACATGAGAACCATAATTAGGGAGAAATACTTCTAACTAGAGTATTACTATAAAACTAGGTCTGTTTCATCTACGTTGGAATAAAAATTGGATATATCTGTGTTTTGCTTATAATCTTTGGAAATTGTTGAAAACATTTTTCATAAGCAGTACAGCTCCCATAACAGAGGCTACGTATCAGATATGTGGACAAAAGGTGGGGTCGCAACACTAAATTTTGCATCTATAATAATGTATTAAAGAGCATCCTCTTTCTTTAAAAAACAGTTTTTGTTTTTTTAAATCCCTGAACATATTTTAGCAAAGTCATGGAATATTCAATGAGTTTTTTGTTTCTGAAATATATATAAGTACAAATTTTACATAGTTGAGGAAAACGTTGACACCTGTTTTTCTTTCTTTTTTTTTTTTTTTTTAAATTACATATGTACGCTGCATGGTAGAAAAATGTGATGCAGTCATGAGAGGAACAGGAAACGAAATGAAACGTCACAGATTGAGATGATATGTGAGTGTGTTTCAGTGATTAAAAAATCGGGTCAAATTCACAAAGAACTTGGCAATATGATGAAGCATGCACTGATTTGGCTGAAAAGTGTAGCATAAAGACATGGTATCCTCTCCTGATTCAAGCTGGCTCGACAACTCTTGTAAGTGGTCTATCATATTTTAGGTACTAGCACTGGGAAGGAGTCCACTTCTGGGCTGGACTCACACTTGCTGCACTTGGGGATGTTGCTGGCCATCACACTGACAGTTCATACAGATGTGCCATGTTTGGACAAGCATTGCACTGTTGCAGAATGGCACATGAAAAGAAACAAGAATGCTGTATCTGAATGGACTGCAACTACATGCCCACCCACATCCTATGTGTGGACTAAGATTAAGACATCATCTGCTATAAGCACAGGCATCTACACCACAGATATGATGATAACAGTTCCAGGTAAGAATTCAGCACGACAACAATAACAACATAGCTTTCTGTTGCTGGGAACTCAGAACACCACCGCTACACGCTCTAGTCTTGAAGCCTGGCATCTTTCCAGTCGACTGTTTCTCTCTGCAAGTCACTTGCCCGAAAATAAACTACACTATATATCTCTGCCTCAGCAGTACTTAGACCGAGGCACTGTCTCCAAGAACCCAGTCATTGTCGGGAGTTACCCAGGACAGCTGTAGGGTTCTAATTTGGAGTAACTGCAGACCATTGCCGACTGTAGCCAATATGATAAACCCTTCTCTCAGGAGACAACAGCTCACAGACCGATGCCTTGGACCACAGATTTCTTTTGGGCTCCATCAAGTGCCTTCGAGAGTTACCATCCTGCTGGCATCTGCTCTAGTAACTCCCTAGGTGGTTATTTGCCAAGTGCTAAATCTTACTGTAACCCCACTGTGCAGTTGCTTGATAGTGTTACTTCTTCGAACATATCCTGAATATATTATTTCCAATCTACTTGACTGCCCTTTTATCTGTGTGTGTTGAATCACAGTATATACCAGGTTGTCATTGAGGATAGCTACAGCTCCACAGCATTCTCCTCTTTTTCGCCATCCAACCACTGCCACCTCCAGCTCCTCCCTTTGCTGCTTCATGTTGTTTTCCTCATTGCACCCACAACAGGCCTTTTTCTGAGGAAGCCCTGGTTTAGAGATTGGCTATGAGGTTCAAATTTCATATGCCTCTCAAAGCCTCATCTGCTATATCAGTTGTTACTGAGGGTAAATCTCTTCTTGGCAACATCCATTTCAGTTCTTGGTGACACTGTTGCACATCCTATGCAGTGTCTTTCCATTGTGCATGATGCAGTTTCCATGTTCCTCCATCCCTTTTCATCATTGACACTGAGGGTCCATGTTCATTGTTGGCGCCATGGGTGACGGATTTTCTTTGCCCTGTTGTTGTCGTCCCAATACCTGAATTAGTGATGATCATAGCATTCCAAACTCATCTGCTCTCTAGCCACCACTTCCTCCAGTCAACCAATGCTACTTCTAGTTGCATATGCATATTGCAGCCATGACAGGCCTTCATCCTGTGGGTGGCGCTGCCTTGCACGAAAGCACTGGCAGTGGGATCCCATTTTTTTCCCTGGTCCTAACGCCACTTCTCCCCATCTCATCCACACCAGGGTTTGTTTATGTGGTTACACATTCTCACCCTCATTGGTACTCAGTGAAGGCACTAATTGCCAATGAGGTTTGCCTTTTGCCTGTCTGGCTTAGTGCCATTTTTTTTTTTTTTTTTTTTTTTTTTGGTTCTTGCTCTACCATTACCAGCAAGCTCTGTGTTTGCTGCTGATGCCATGTCTCCCTCTTTCCTGCCTTGAACCTAGCATGACCTCTGTTGTATCTTGTCTTTTCTGCATGGTCTTCGCACCCAGTATTCTTGACTGTTTCTGACTTCTGGGAGGGTTGCAGTACATCCAAGCAGCATAGCCTCTTATCCACCTGCCCCCCCCCCCCTCCCACCCAATGCAATTTCCTGTAGTATCTGCACATTGAAATATGCAGGTGCTCTTCTCGAGAGTGGCACTGCTGTGGACATTAGTAGGTCACAGGGCTCCAGCTCAGTTACACTGCACCAGCCCCTCTGCAGCTAGCCTCCCTATGTATCCAGCGTTATCCAGCCTCTGGTGTCAACTGCCTCCAGGTTCAGCTGCCTCCAGGGCTACAAGGGCTTATTACCTTGAGCACTTTATCAGTCTGCAATGGAGTCACACACAGTGGACTTCTCCAGTGCAGTGCCCTCCTTCTGCCAGCATCATTGGCTCAGCAGGACCCTCCAGTTCTCATTCATCACCTTTCCTTTCTGTGCACCTATGAACACCCTGGCATTGAGTGTCCAAGGGACTGCTTTTCTCCATTGCTTCGCCCTTTCCTTTCCATTCTCTCATGCACACCAAAACAGTGTGCAGTCAATGGACTAATCTTTCCAGTGCTCCACTGACTTCCGGCCATCCCATCTCTGTGTTGGGTCTTCAGCTGCTTTGCACTCAGTGGATTCCTCAGGTGCTCCGCCTTTTTCCTTTCCACATTCCTTTCTGGCCACCCTATGGCATAGGTCCTTCCTCAGCATTCTAGACTTAATTTGTTTCTTTGTCTACCTTGGGTTCCAGTTTATGGGCTCTGAGTTGCAGCTACCCGAGGCTCTTCATACAAAATATGACGCTCCACATATCCTGGGGCAGCTACATCTCCCATGTGGACACTCGTCAATTGTGAACATTTTGGCATCAGGTGGCGTCACCATCTCCATCCCAGTAGGAGTGGGTGGGGGGGGGGGGGAGCGTACAGGCTCCACAGCTTCGCCATCCATTTCCCCATGGGGAAGGGAATGCAGGATATTCGAATACTAGCAAGATTTATCTGTTGCTTTTTCCTGAAGGAAGAAGGGATGCAGTAGCTATACTTGTCAGCAATCGGGACAGGCCTCTACAAGCCAGCTACAACAACAACAGTTCTGGGTAGGAAGCCAGTACACCACTACAACAATAAAACCGTGTCTTGTTATTGCTGTGAACTCAGGATGCTACCAGTGTGGGCGCTACACTCACCATCTGGCAATGTTCCAGTCAGTGACGAGAGGCGCAGCCAGTATTGGACTATTTCCCTCTGCAAGTCATGTGGCTGAAAATAGTTAGTGTTGTATGCCTCTGTCTCAGCGGTACTTAAACCAGAGTACAGCATTCGAGAATCCAGTCATTTGCCACGAGATACGCCAGGCAGTTGTGTCGACTAATATAGAACAGGAAAGATTAAAAACACCAACACCACCATAGATAAATTCAGCAAAACAGGTATAAACCAATTAACCCTCAAAAAATTGTGATTCATTGTATGTGGGACACACTTGTAGAAAGTTCAGAACAAGATAGTATGAATATTAAACAGCACTGAAAACCGACAGCATGCATTCTGCATTTTCAGACGACCTCACTGGATACAACTCTCGTGACAGAAACGATCTCCATATGTTAAGACACAGTAATCGTTTGTACCATTTATGAACAACAGAATACCAAATCCAAACAGCTCTCATACAGGTATCAAATACTAGGTGCATTCAAGTTCTACGGCCTCCGATTTTTTTTCTCCGGACTGGAAAGAGGTAGAAACATGCGCATTGTTTTAAAATGAGGCCGCGTTTATTGCCAATACGTCCCAGAGATGCCAGCACCGTACGGCAGATGAGAACTGTTTTAAATAGTTAAAATGGCGACGTTTTCCTTACTTGAACAGCGTCCAATCATACGTTTTCTGAATTTGCGTGGTGTGAAACCAATTGAAATTCATCGACAGTTGAAGGAGACATGTGGTGATGGAGTTATGGATGTGTCGAAAGTGCGTTTGTGGGTGCGACAGTTTAATGAAGGCAGAACATCATGTGACAACAAACCGAAACAACCTCGGGCTCGCACAAGCCTGTCTGATGACATGATTGTGAAATGGAGAGAATTGTTTTGGGGGATTGCCGAATGACTGTTGAACAGATCGCCTCCAGAGTTGGCATTTCTGTGGGTTCTGTGCACACAATCCTGCATGACGGCCTGAAAATGCAAAAAGTGTCATCCAAGTGGGTGCCACGAATTCTGACGGACAACCACATGGCTGCCCGTGTGGCATGTTTCCAAGCAATGTTGACGCGCAACGACAGCATGAATGGGACTTTCTTTTCGTCGGTTGTGACAATGGATGAGACATGGATGCCATTTTTCAATCCAGAAACAAAGCGCCAGTCAGCTCAATGGAAGCACACAGATTCACCGCTACCAAAAAAATCTCGGGTAACCGCCAGTGCTGAAAAAATGATGGTGTCCATGTTCTGGGACAGCGCGGGCGTATTCCTTACCCATTGCGTTCCAAAGGGCACTACGGTAGCAGGTGCATCCTACGAAAATGTTTTGAAGAACAAATTCCTTCCTGCACTGCAACAAAAACGTCCGGGTAGGGCTGCGCTGTGCTGTTTCACCAAGACAACGCACCCGCACATCGAGCTAACGTTACGCAACAGTTTCTTCGTGATAACAACTTTGAAGTGATTCCTCATGCTCCCTACTCACCTGACCTGGCTCCTAGTGACTTTTGGCTTTTTCCAACAATGAAAGACACTCTCCGTGGCCGCACATTCACCAGCCGTGCTGCTATTGCCTCAGCGATTTTCCAGTGGTCAAAACAGACTCCTAAAGAAGCCTTCGCCGCTGCCATGGAATCATGGCGTTAGCGTTGTGAAAAATGTGTACGTTTGCAGGGCGATTACGTCGAGAAGTAACGCCAGTTTCATCGATTTCGGGTGAGTAGTTAATTAGAATAAAAATCGGAGGCCTTAGAACTTGAATGCACCTCGCAGTAGTCTACAACAGAATACTGTTCACCTACACTGAAGCGCCAAAGAAACTGGTTAGTCATGCGTATTCGAATACAGGGATATGTAAACGCGCAAAATACGGCGCTGCGGTGGGTAACGCCTACCTTAAGACAAGTGTCTGGCGCAGTTGTTAGATTGGGTACTGCTGCTACAGTGGCAGGTTATCAAGATTTAAGCGAGTTTGAACGTGGTGGTCTAGTCGGTGCATGAGCGATTGGACACAGCATCTCCGAGGTAGCGATGAAGTGGGCATTTTCCGGCATGACCATTCACGAGTGTACTGTGAATATCAGGAATAAAACTAAAATCTGCGACATCGCTGTGAACGGTAAAGATAGTGCAAGAACAGGACCAACAACGAATGAAGAGAATCGTTCAACGTGACAGAAGTGCAATCCTTCGGTAGAGTGCTACAGATTTCAATGCTGGGGCATCAACAACTGTCAGCATGAGAACCATTCAACGGAACACAATCGCTATGGGCTTTTGTAGCCGAAGGCGCACTCGTATACCCTTGATGACTGCACAACACAAAGCTTTACGACTAGAAACATGTTGCCTGGTCGGACTAGTCTCGTTTCTAATTGTATCGAGCAGGTGGATGTGTATGGATGTGAAGACAACCTCATGAATCCATGGACACAGCTGATGGAGGCTCTGTAATGGTGTGGTGAATGTGCAGTTGGAGTGATAAGGGCCGCCTGGTACGTCTGATATGTGTCAGGTGACACGTACGTGTCCTGTCTGATCACGTGCATCCACTCATGTTCACTGTGCATTCCGACGGACTTGAGCAATTCCAGCAGGACAATGCGACACCCCACACGTCCAGAATTGCTACAGAGTGGCTCCAGGAACACTCTTTTGAGTTTAAACACTTACGCTGGCCACCAGATTCCCCAGACATGCACATTATTGAGCATATCTGGGATGCATTGCAACGTGCTGTTCAGAAGAGATCTCCACCCTCTCGTACTCTTACGGATTTATGGACAGCCCTACCGGATTCATGGTGTCCATTCCCTCCAGTACTATTTCAGACATTAGTCGAGTCCATTCCACGTCGTGTTGAAGCACTTCCGCGTGTTCGCGGGGGCCCTACACGATATTAGGCAGGTGCACCATTTTCTGTGGCTTTTCAGTGTATCAAACAACACTGAGTAGTTCTTTCTCTCTCTCTCTCTCTCTCTCTCTCTCCCTCTCCATCTCTCTCTCTCTCTCTCTCTCCTTCTCTCTCTTCCCCTCCCCCTTCCTCCCTCCCTCCTCCCTCTCCTTCTACACACTAATGGACATGAGAAAGCATGCGAAAATGCCGTTAAAAATACGAAACACAATCTATAAATATGAAACCACTCCAGATAGTTTTCCAAACCAAAACCTCACGAAATTTTACCGATGTCGACAGCCAATATGAACATAAAGCAATAACAACACATATTTAACAGGCTAATAAAAACCACATATTGTCTAGGACAGGTCAACTACTGCAACGGTAAACGTCAATAAAAGGGTCATATAAGTATGGGCGTTCTGGCGATTCTCACGAAGATTAACAATGTCCTCCCAACTCATCAGAATGATGAGTGCCCGCCTGCCCCGCCCCTCTCCTTCTAAGGTAATTAGGCCTATTCATTTATTTATTTATTTACATGTCAAGTTCCTTAGGACCAAATTGAGGAGCAAATCTGCAAGGTCATGGAACGCGTCAGTACACGAAATTGCAACATAAAAGTAATAACAGATAAAAATAAAACCTTTCTGAACCTGAAAAAAGTGAAGCCATAAGTTTAAGTAATTGCAATCAACAATACAACAACAATCAGCTTCATTTTTCAAGGAACTCCTCGACAGAATACAAGGAGTGACCCCATGAAGAAACTCTTCAGTTTCGATTTGAAAACGCTTGGATTACTGCTACAATTTTTGAATTCTTGGCGTAGCTTATTGAAAACGGATGCAGCAGTATACTGCACACCTTTCTGCACAAGAGTTAAGGAAGTCCGATCCAAATGCAGGTTTGATTTCTGCCGAGTATTAACTGAGTGAAAGCTGCTTATTCTTGGGAGTATGCTACATATTGTTAACAAGAAATGACAGTAAGGAATATATACACTATGTGAACAAAAGTATCCGGACACATGGCTGAAAATGACTTACAAGTTCGAGCGCCCTCCATCTGTAATGCTGGAATTCAGTATGGTGTTGGCCCGCACTTAGCCTTGATGACAACTTCCACTATCGCAGGTGTACGTTCAGTCAGGTGCTGGAAGGTTTCTTGGAAGTGGCAGCCCATTCTTCCTGGAGTGCTGCACTGAGAAGAGGTATCGATGTTGGTCAGTGAGGCCTGGCACGAAGTCGGTTTTTTTTTTATTGTCGTGTAACTACTCCGCCACAGGCTGTACCTTATGAACAGGTGCTCAATCGTGTTGGAAGATGCAATCGCCATCCCCGAATTGCTCTTCAACAGTGGGAAGCAAAAAGTGGCTTAAAACATCAATGTAGGGCTGTGCTGTGATAGTGTCACGCAAAACAACAAGGGATGCAAGCCCCCTCCATGAAAAGCAGGACCACTCCATAACACCACCGCCTCCGAATTTTACTGTTGGCACTACACACGCTGGCAGATGACGTTCAGCAGGCATTCGCTATACCCACATACTGCTATTGGATCGCCACATTGTGTACAGTGATTCATCACTCCAAACAACGTTTTTCCATTGTTCGATCGTGCAATGTTTACGCTCCTTACACCAAACGAGGCGTCATTAGGCATTTACCGGCGTGATGTGTGGCTTATGAGCAGCTGCGTGACCATAAAATCCAAGTTTTCTCACCTCCCACCTAACTGTCATGATACTTGCACTGGATGCTGATGTAGTTTGGAATTCCTGTGTGATGGTGTGGATAGATGTCTGCCTATTAAACATTACGACCCTCTTCAACATTCGGCAGTCTCTGTTAGTCAACAGATGAGGTCAGCCTGTATGCCTTCATGGTGTACATGTCCCTTCATGTATCCACTTCACTATTACTTCGGAAACAGTGGACCTACGGATCGTCAGGAGTGTGGAAATCCCATGTACAGACGTTATAACACAAGTGACCTGACGACGTTCGAAGTCTGTGAGTTCTGCGGAGCGCCCCATGTTGCTCTCTCACAATGTCTAATAACTACTGAGGTTACTGATATGGAATACCTGGCAATAGGTGGTAGCACAATACACCTAGTATGAAAAACGTATGTTTTCGGAGGTGTCCAGATACTGTTGATCATATAGTGTATATTGAGAGGGCAATGTCAAAATACCCAGACTCTGGAGCAGGGGTCGACAAGAGGTTCATGAACTTACACAATTTATTGCCCAATCCACCTGTTTCTGAGTCAAAAATATCCTTTTAGAATGGTAGGAGTTACCCCAAAATGTAATACCATGCAACATAAGCGAATGAAAATAATCAAAGTAGACTAATTTTCGTGTTGAGTGATCACACACTTCAGATACTGTTTGAATAGTAAAAATGGCAGCATTAAGGTTTCGAACAAGATCGTGAACGTGATCTTTCCACGATAGTTTACTATCTATCTGAACACCTAGAAATTAGAACTATTCAGTTTCACAAACTATATACTCATTTGGTGAAATTAAAACGTCAGGTTTTGTTGAATTGTATGTTAGAAACTGTAAATCTTAGTCTTACTGTGATACAGCGTTAGTTTACATTCTACAAGTCATGAACATATGTCATGAACTGCACTGTTTGAAACCGATCTAATGTTGTACACAACATCCTTTACTACCAAGCTATTTTCATGAGCAAAGAGAAATATTTTAGAGTTATCCATAATACTAGAGGGCATTTCATTTATATAAATAAGGAACTGGGGAGTGGCCCCAACAATGATCCCTGGGGCGCCACCCATTTGACTGTACCCCACTCAAACCCCACATCACAGCCATTCTCAACTGTGAACAATGACCTTTTGCTGTCTGTTGCTAAAGTAAGAGGTGAACCAATTGTGAGCTACTCCCCATATTCCTTAACGGTCCAACATCTGGAGCAATATTTTGTGACCAACACAATCAAACGCCTTAGTTAAATAAAAAAAAAATATGTCTAGCATTCAAAACCTTCTGTTTAACCGATCCAGTAACTCACAGAGAAAAGAGAATATAGCATTTTCAGTTGTTAAACGACTTCTACAGCTGAACTGTACATTTGATAGCAAATCCTATGATATAAAATAATCAATTATCCTTACATACACAGACTTTTCAATAGCTTCAGGAAACACTGATAGCATAGAAATAGGTCTAAACTTGTCTACATTATCCCTTTCCCCCTTTTTATAAAGTGGCTTAACTACTGAATACTTTAATAGTTCAGGAAACCGACCATTGAAGGAAAATTACAAATATGGCTAAATACAGGGCTAACATATGCAGCACAGTACTTTAATATTCTGCTAGGCACTCCATCATATCCATGAGACCTTAGTCTTCAGTGATTTAATTATTGGCTCAATCTCCCCCTTGTCTGTATCACAGAGGAGTATTTCAGACATCAGTCTCAGAAAGGCACTTTCCAAAAGTGTTATATGATACCCTGTAGAAACTAAATTTTTATTTAATTCACTAGCAATGCTCAGAAAATGATTGTTAAATACTGTACATATATCTGACTTATCCATATTAGAAATATTTTTACTATGAACTGACCTTATATCGATGACCATGTGCTGCTGACAAGGCATTTCCTTCACATCTGACCATATGGTTTTAATTTTATCCTGTGAATTAGCTATTATATTTGCTTACCACACACTCTTTACCTTCCTAATAACATTTTAAGCACCTCACAATACTGTTTGTAATGGGCTACTGCAGTTTGATTGTGACTACTGCTAACATTTTGATATAATTCCTGCTTTGTGCTACATGATATCCTTAACCCACTAGTTAGCCATCCAGGCTGACTTTTACTGCTAGTATCCTGTTTAGAATGTTCTAATGGAAAGCAACTCTCAAAGAGCATGAGAAATGTGCTAAGGAAAGCATTATATTTGTCATCTATGTTACAGACACTATAAACATCTTGCCCTCTTGTTCCTTGACAAGGTTTAAAAAACTCTCTATTGCTGTTGGACTGATTTTCCTACAAAGTTTGTAATTATATGTGACATTTATTTGAGTACTTTTAGTGTTAAAATTTGTTCATCATGGTCTGAAAGGCCATTCATCGTTTTATTAACAGAATGGCTATCCAGTAATAAAGAATGAATAAAAATATTCTCTATGGCTGTGCTGTTGTTCCTATGCACCCTAGATGGAAAAAAAAACAGTCTGCATCAGGTAATATGAATTTAGGAGATCTACCAACATCCTTTTCTTGCACCATCATATACAAAATTAATATTAAAGTCACCACATATAACTAATTTTTGGTACTTCCTGTAAAGTTAATCAAGAACCGTCTCTAGTTTGAGCAGAAATGCTCTGAAGTCAGAGTTCGGGACCTATAAACAACAATTAGAAGTTTAGTTTCACTAAATTCAACTAAACCTGCACAGCATTCAAATATGTGTTCAGTGCAGTGCCGTGATAGTCTGTGGGCTCAAATGGAATACTGTTTTTTACGTACATGGTGACTCCCAGCCCAACAAGGAACTCCTTGAAAAACAGCCACCTAATCTGTATCCTGGTAAAGGAAGCCCCTGAATTATCAAATTATTTAAGTGGTGCTCCAATATACCACTAATTTCAGAGTCAACATCTATAAGCAGTTCACTAACTTTATCTCTAATACCTCCAATATTTTGATGAAATATGCTAATTCCTTCCCTACTCGGTAACATGATTGAGGATGTTTGTACCAAAGAACTATTTATAGCCCTATCTTCTTCCCCCTCCTCCTCAAGCCAATTGTTTGGCTGTTGTCCATGTATATGAATACAAAAGAACTATTTATGACTTTGAGCCCTCCCCTCCCCCACGCCAGTTAATCAAGGTGGTCTAGACCACTTATCTGGCAATTGTCCTATTGGTTGGGGAGTGAAAATGATTTAGGTCTTGGGATATGATATGACTAATACCTGGGTCATGATGACTGAATTTGCCTATGATCATTCCCCTATGGGTGATGACAGCAGGTGGTGACCTCAATAAATTGTGGGATAGGTATGCATGGGAGCTACAAATACCATGTCATATAATTTTGTTGAGAGTTGACTTCTGGAGAGTTCTGTGCTGTGAACAAAATACAGGTACGAGCATATGGGAACAATTACGATCACGTTGCACTCGTAGGTTGTTTTTATTATAAATATTTGCACTCTGCAGACTGCACACACACGCTGCCTTCTATGAAATGAGAGGACAGAGGCATGAAGCCGTGCCACCTCTGTCAGATGAGATGGACGCTTCCTGCGTGCATTGTTAATTGTGGCCCTTCTCCTGTGCCTTGGCAGAGTAAACATTCTGGCATCTGCGACACATGCCAGCCAGGAGAATTTGACATGTTTCTGTGTGTGCCATCAGGAGGAACCAATTTATTGATCCCTGGCGCTGAGTCCCTAATAGGAATGCAGCTGCACAGCAAATAATAATGTTTTGGCAGTCCTCATCTAGTCTCGCACATAGCCTCATGCACAGGACTACTACAGATGTTACAAACATCTACATCTATGTACATATTCTGTAAGTCACAATATGGTGTGTGGTGGAAGGTAGCCTGTACCACTGCTAGTCATTTCCTTCCTGTTCCACTCACAAACAGAGCGAAGGAAAAACGACTGTCTCTTCGCCTCTGTGTGAGTTCAAATTTCTCTGATCCTTTCTTCATGTATGTTAAGCAAAATGTACAAGTACGTTGGCTGCAGTAGAATCGTTCTGCAGTCTGCCTCAAATGCTGCTTCTGTAAATTTTCTCAATAGTGCTAGAAAAGAACATCTCCTTTGCTCCATTGATTCCTATTTGACTTCCCAAAAGATTTCAATAATACTTGCATGTTGTTCGAACCTGCCAGCAACAATTCTAGCAGCCCACCTCTGAATTACTTCAATAGGAAGGAAGGATACCAGGATGTTATTTGTAAACGATTACAGCACTAATGGACACCAGACCTTCCCTCACGTGTCTTGACATCTGCAGTGCTACGTGTATGGGAGCTAGAGGTGCGTGTCAGCATAGCGTGAGGCTGCAGCCACTCATCCATTTGACAATGACCACTGCAAGATCAGTTCCAGATGCTCTCACTCATTATCACTTCCCCAGACTAAAGCGCCATGCACATGGACTGTAGTAACGCCCACTGTCACCATCATTTAAGTAAATGAAGTTGCAGTGAAACAACCTACCTAACATCTTTTTAGTCGTGCAATTACAATTACAATCTCATGCTTAGTTCCCAACACACATAATCACAGTATGAAGTAAACAGCAGAGCACACTCGATAGTGGTTGTCTTCCCTAGCTTCAGTATAACACTTGTATGTAATATGAATGGACATCAGGATTTGATTAGCAGTGCACCTGGCATCAGGGTCCAGGATTGCCTGTACTGCAATTTGTAACTTTGAGCTCTGCTGTTAACCAGGTTTGTCTTGTTATTGCGTATGTGATGACCCATCATTTACACTTTATCTATACACACTATGATCCTAACCCACCATGCCACTAATCTGATGTAGTTGTAATTTCGAGTCAAAGAGTTGCTATTGATTACAATAGACAACATTAGAATCTTTGCAAAGCTGTTCCAGGCGATGTTATCACCCATATGAAGACTGCAGCGATGTTTCCCCTTGTAGCATTCGAGAGTCGAATGTTCGAGAAATACACTGCTCTGCAAGACTTAAGGAAGAGATAGATAAAGTAGCATAACAAATTAACACCTCTGTGGACATGGATGACAACATGGGAGCATGTCGCCATAGTTATCTCAGTCGACACAGAAAGCTGGATGATTAGATGCATGATGAGGTCAGTTTAATTATGGTGCCAATTGGGGCTGGCTCCACAACTCCAGCAGTGGAAGGGACGCAAATACATAGTGTGTGCAAATGAGCAAGCAGTTACAGTACACTGTGATGGTGTTCTTCAGTACAACATGGTCCAGCAAAGTGTACCCACGAGTTTGATACTGCTCACAGCATTGATGCACGTGCATTGGGAGCATTCTGAACTAAAGGAATTACTGGCTTAAGGAGATGAGGTGGTCGACCATAGTCAGTTAAGGCAGCAGATTATCGCTACATTGTGCAACTAGCAAGAAGGGACCCATGTTAAACGACAGATTCATTTAACACGACTGCAAGGCACACAATGACACGCTCCGCAGTGGTAGCGCGACTGTATGGGGATGGTCTTTTTGCCCAATGATCAGTCCTTTGAGTTCTGTTGACATCCTCACAGTGGCGGCACAATTTGCAGCGGTGCCTAGAGGACAGAGATTGGACCAGCGACCAGTCAGGTCCCATGCTCTTCTCAGAAGAAAGCAGATTGTCTTAGCAGTGATTCTGGATGTACCATCACATGGTGAGAGATGGGGAATACTTAATGCACACAGAGGAACATTGTTGAACGTGATTATTTTGTTGGTTATGGTGTGGGGTGGCATAATGTTGCATGGATGTACTGAGCTCCAAATCTTAGAACATGGGACACTTACTGGTTATCATTATTGTGGCACTGCACTCCTTCCCCGTGTGCAACTGCAGCAGTTGTTCCTATGTATGGTCCAAGTTTTTTCGAGCTGTGGTACTTGGCAGTGACACATCATGCGAAAGTTATTTTTGTCCTTAAGTTTTGCACACCAGTGTAGTCTGCGGATAGTATGCTAATTGCAATGTGTCCATTATTTCCAGAATCCTGTCAGTTTTGATTCTTATTGATTTTTATTATTATTATTATTGATATTATTTTTAGAGAGATCAGTATATTAAGATCTGTGTATGCTGGCACTCTTAAATAGTTCACTGTTATCAAACGAAATTCTCTTACACAGTAGAGCGCATAGGTACAGCGAATTTTACTGCAAATAATATAATTTTATCGTTTGTGGTATTGTATAGTTTTACGCAGAGAACTCTAAAAAAACTGCCTAATATCAATACATCTCTCTCTCTGACTGTGCCTGTTATACCCGCAGAATAAGTGGTTCATTGACAGCGATCTGGATGAATCTGGCCACAGGGTACAAGCTCTCAATTTTGGGACCAAGACAAACAAGGAAGTTAACAACTGCCGCCTCTGGCAGAGAAGCGCCCCCAACATTTGTTCATCTCTGCTCTGTCGTAAGAATACGCGGCACTGACTTGACTTCCAGAGTTCAGATTATATGTAGAAAAATCACTAATAGTGGGGTGGGGGGTGGGGGGAGGGTTGGGAGAGATGAGTACTGCATACTTAAATGTTGGGACGACTAGTTAAATGTAGCTTTACACAGTGGTGCAGGCTAGCAGCCACTGACATTATTGAGCGTTGTATACCTACATGTGCTTGGAGAAAATTGTAAGCAACATGTATAACGTGGGGACACAGGTGTGCTTTAGGGTGAGGCTTTAAATGTGAGTTTTAAGGTGAGCCGGAGCTAAATCTGCAGAGCACTTCTTCAGAAATGGAGAAGCTCCAGGAGTCAATTAACTGTGATGCGATGACTGCATGACCTGATGGGCTTCATGCGTGCTTTAGAGGGAATATTAAATGATCCCAAGTTGCGTGTGCTTTGGGAGAATCTCCAGCAAACCATGCCATGTAGGATGCATGTGTGCTTTATAGGGAAGTATTGAGGGGGAGCTACCGAGACCATTTAACCGTTAGGCAGTGACTATGAAATAGTTGTACACATGCATGCAGCGATTTTTACTACAAAGTTTATGAAATTGTATTGTTCTTCCTCTGTATTTGCGCTGGTAACTCTCAAAACTATTACCTGTATGTATACACAGAGCATTTTACAATAATTTTGCTATCACACGATGTGTGGGATAATTTCTCACAATTTTGTTACAACACGGCGATATGTAGGAAACTCTGTTACAATTATTGCTGCAAGATGGTGATGAATGAGGTACCACGTCGTTATAAGGGGCGAAGAGTCGTGTAGACTTCTTTGCATGAGTGTACAAGTTAACAGTTATGTAACTGGACCGGGGGGCAGAGTGGTCAATGACTGACCACAACGAAGTTTTTGGGTTAAATCTCCCGTTGTGTTGAGTATTTTACACTACTGGCCATTAAAATTGCTACACCAAGAAGAAATGCAGATGATAAACGGGTATTAATTGGACAAATATATTATACTAGAACTGACATGTGATAACATTTTCACGCAACTTGGGTGCATAGATCCTGAGAAATCAGTACCCAGAACAACCACCTCTGACCGTAATAACGGCCTTGATACGCCTGGGCATTGAGTCAGACAGAGCTTGGATGACGTGCACAGGTACACCTGCCCATGCAGCTTAAACGCGATACCACTGTTCATCAAGAGTAGTGACTGGCGTATTGTGACGAGCCAGTTGCTCGGCCACCATTGACGAGACGTTTTTAGTTGGTGAGAGATCTGGAGAATGTGCTGGCCAGGGCAGCAATCGAATGTTTTCTGTATCCAGAAAGGCCCGTACAGGTCCTGCAACATGCGGTCGTGCATTATCCTGCTGAAATGTAGGGTTTCGCAGGGATCGAATGAAGGGTAGAGCCACGGGTCGTAACACATCTGAAATGTAACGTCCACTGTTCAAAGTGCCGTCAAAGCGAACAAGAGGCGACCGAAACGTGTGACCAATGGACCAATGGCACCCCATACCATCACGCCAGGTGATACGCCAGTATGGCCATGACGAATACACGCTTCCGAAGTGTATTCACCGCGTTGTCGCCAAACATGGATGTAACCATCATGATGCTGTAAACAGAATCTGGATTCATCCGAAAAAATGACGTTTTGCCATTCGTGCACCCAGGTTCGTCGCTGAGTACACCATCGGAGGCGCTCCTGTCTGTGATGCAACGTCAAGGGTAACCGCAACCGTGGTCTCCGAGCTGATAGTCCATGCTGCTGCAAACGTCGTCGAACTGTTCGTGCAGATGGTTGTTGTCTTGCAAACGTCCCCATCTGTTGACTCAGGGATCGAGACGCGGCTGCACGATCCGTTACAGCCATGCGGGTAAGATGCCTGTCATCTCGACTGCTAGTGATACGAGGCCGTTGGGATCCAGCACGGCGTTCCATATTAACCTCCTGAACCCACCGATTCCATATTCTGCTTAACAGTCATTGGATCTCGACCAACGCGTGCAGCAATGTCGCGATACGATAAACTACAATCGTGATAGGCTACAATCCGACCATTATCAAAGTCGGAAACGTGATGGTACGCATTTGTCCTCCTCACACGAGTCATCACAACAACGTTTCACCAGGTAACGCCGGTCAACTGCTGTTTGTGTATGAGAAATCTGTTGGAAACTTTCCTCGTGTCAGCACGTTTTAGGTGTCGACACCGTTGCCATCCTTGTGTGAATGCTCTGAAAAGCTAATCATTTGCATATCACAGCATCTTCTTCCTGTCGGTTAAATTTCACGTCTGTAGTACCTCATCTTCGTGGTGTAGCAATTTTAATGGCCAGTAGTGTACTTAAGGTGTACACGAAATTTATTATAATGATTATTACTACAACTGATGACAAGAAGAGGTTTTGGTTCACATTCATTGTTTAGTTAAAGTGATTATTAGGACTGAATATGTATCAACACAACAGTCATGCTCAGCCAATCGGTAAACAGTATGGCGAGTGGAAGATTATGTTTCCATGGCACATTGGTAGAATGTATAAAAAGATGAAACTGACAGATGGCGAAATAATAAATTTTCTCGAGAACTTGATTTGAAGATGTTGTCATGGAACTTTCAGATCAAGTAATTTCTGACAGCATTTGGATGAAGATGAACAGGGTAAGTACTAACATTTATTACTGTTTGCAGATATTATTGAGTATATTAGTACGTCAACCTCGGCAGACGAGTGGTTAACGTACTAGCTTCTGGTTCTATTTTCATATTTTTGTAGATATTAAAGCAACACGAAGGTGACTCAGGCCAGAAGCACAAATTTGTCACCCTGACAGAGAAATGGTGGTCCCGTTACGTATGAAATGGAAGACAGAGTCTTACATAAATCAAAGGCGGAAGTCTGCTGCTAATATAGTGAGAGCTCCAAAAGGATCTAAGCCTGGGATAAAAGCTGATGCACCAGGTAAAGCTTTCTCACGTACTTTGATGATAACGTCTTGGATAATATTGTGATGTATACCATCCAAAAGCTAGGCATTCTTTGGGAGTCATCTAAAGATGCTTTTGCGAAAAGATCGAAAGCTTTTGAAAGGGAAGAATTTGTGTCAGCCATTGGAATTACTTTGAACTGTGAAGTCCACAGACAGAACAAGCACAGTTTATTTTATAAATGTAGTAAAGAAAGTTTTCCGATGTACCGAGCTTCATATTTAGAGCACAGAGTGTGACTGTTACTAAAAAGCCTGCGTTTTGATTATGCTCGAAGAGAGAACGACATATTTGCTTCTATCAGGGGTACATGGAACATGATAGTAAGTTTCCTGAATTATACAGCCCTAGTGAGTCAGTTATGGCAGATGAAGAACTTGTGACATTCCGAGGCCCACATCCATTCAGGCTATACATTCCAACAAAACCAGG
Organism: Schistocerca cancellata; assembly: GCF_023864275.1. NCBI lineage: Eukaryota > Metazoa > Arthropoda > Insecta > Orthoptera > Acrididae > Schistocerca > Schistocerca cancellata. The sequence goes on along the minus strand of NC_064627.1, from coordinate 868,731,162 downwards.
GAAATATGGTGTAGAAGTAAACGTGTTATGTGACTCAGATACTAAATACTGCTTCTCAGGCCACTCCCTATGCTGGAAAGTATGTCAGGGAGAAGAACCACAACAGTGATCCTGAAATAATTAGAAAGTTGGTTGAAATGTCAACTAGAAACAATCAGTAAGAAACATTACCAAAGACAGAAGGCTCAATGCCGTTCAACTAACAGCTGGTATTTTAACAGAGAGACAGTTCAGGTTGCCTTCAATGACGATGCTACTTTAGTCAGTTATGTGCCTAAAAAAGGGAAGCTGTTACAGTGTTGTCAGCCCAACATCACGACATGAATGAGACGGAAGAGAAGCCAGACATCATCCTATTCTACAATAGCAGAAATTCTTGAGTGGATACACTCGATAAACGTATAAGAGTGTACAGCCGCCGTCGAGCATCGCGGCGATGGCCAACGGCGGTGTTTTTCAACTTGATTAACATTGTAGCTTGCAAGGAATGGGGAAAGAGGGATGAAGTGTTCTCGAAGAAAGCAGTACCTGAAAGATCTTGCTCTATAACTTTGTGACTTTATCATGAAATGACGTGCTCAAAATGCTGTGGAGCTACGTTGAAAATACACAACAGCATTATTAAGTTTTGGGTATGAGTGCAATCAACATAAAGGTGCTGAAAGCAGAGGAAACATCAGAGCTACGAGGGAAAGTTGCATAACCTGCCGAAGAAAGAACGCTGTTACTTACGTGCCAGGAGCAAAGACCGTAAGTACACGAAAGCTTGCATTTCTTGCAAGAAGTGTCTCCTCACTGCACACACAAACAAAGAAGAATTAGTTCGTATTGTGATATGTTCTGAGCGTGAATCCGAGCAACCCTTGTAATTGTGAAACTGATATAAATAAATGTAAAAATCATTATTTCTAATTTATTTGAACTTCAGTCGAAGGATTTTTTTTTTTATAAAAGAAACACAGAAATCCTTACCCAGCATTAATTGTCAATATTTTAACTTCTAGTCTACCAGCGTTATGGAAGTACCTAAGTTGTGAAGTTTATCCAGTTTATTCTAGAGAGAGGCAGAGCAATGGGCAATGGTCGTGGAGTCAGTCGCTGATTCTCCCCCCCCCCCCCCCCCCCTACGCCACCTATTGGTGAATTGGTGTTGACCTGTGCAACAAAGAACATTGGTCGCAATTGTTTACGTTATCGTTAGTTGATGACGCACATTTCTTGTAATACAAGACAAAGTTAATACCCTAGCATTAAATTATTGTAATGTTTGGTTGAAGGGACAGACAGATCAAGATAAGATGGATAGTTTTTATGAGGCACTCAGTGATGTAGTTGTTAGAGTAAAGGACAAGGACAGTGTTCTGTTCATGGGTGATTTTAACGCCAGGATCGGAAATCGAACAGAAGGGTATGAAAAGGTTATGGGTAAATTTGGAGAGGATATGGAGGCCAACAGGAACGGGAAACAACTCTTGGATATCTGTGCCAGTATGGGCTTAGTAATCACAAACTCCTTTTTTAAACATAAGAACATTCATCGGTATACTTGGGAAAGCAGGGGAACCAGATCTGTCATTGACTATATAATAACAGATCAGGAATTCAGGAAGGCTGTGAGGGACACACGTGTATTCAGGGGATTCTTTGATGACACTGATCATTATTTAATCTGCAGTGAAATTGGGATTGTGAGGCCGAAAGTGCAGGAGGTCAGGTCCATATGTAGGAGGATAAGAGTGGAGAAACTTCAGGATAAGGAAATCAGGCACAAGTACATAACAGCGATCTCAGAAAGGTACCGTTTAGTTGAATGTAGTCAATTACAGTCATTGGAAAAGGAATGGACAAGGTACAGGGACACAGTACTAGAAGTGGCTAAAGAATGTCTTGGAACAGTAGTGTGTAAAAGTAGGATGAAGCAAACAGCTTGGTGGAATGATACAGTCAAGGCAGCCTGTAAAAGGAAAAAGAAGGCGTATCAAAAATGGCTACGTACCAGAACCCAGGTAGACAGAGAACGTTATGTTGAAGAAAGAAACAAAGCCAAACAGATAATTGCAGCATCGAAGAAGAAATCGTGGGAAGACTTTGGAAACAGGTTGGAGACTATGGGTCAAGTTGCTGGAAAACCATTCTGGAGTGTAATTAGCAGTCTTAGAAAGGGAGGTAAGAAGGAAATGACAAGTATTTTGGACAGGTCAGGAAAACTGCCGGTGAATCCTGTGGATGCCTTGGGCAGATGGAGGGAATATTTGAAGAGTTGCTCAATGTAGGTGAAAATGCGATCAGTAATGTTTCAGATTTCGAGGTAGAATGGGATAGGAATGATGATGGAAATAGGATCACATTTGAGGAAGTGGAAAAAATGGTCAATAGAATGCAGTACAATAAAGTGGCTGGGGTGGATGAAATTAAGTCGGAACTCATCAAATACAGTGGAATGTCAGGTCTTAAATGGCTACACAGGATAATTGAAATGGCCTGGGAGTCGGGACAGACTGGACAAAAGCAGTAATCACACCAATCTTTAAACATGGAAACAGAAAAGATTGTAACAACTACAGAGGTATCTCTTTAATTAGCGTTGTGGGTAAAATCTTCTCAGGTATTGTTGAAAGGAAAGTGCGAGTATTAGTTGAGGACCAATTGGATGAAAATCAGTGTGGGTTTAGGCCTCTTAGAGGTTGTCAGGACCAGATCTTTAGCTTACGGCAAATAATGGAGAAGTGTTATGAGTGGAACAGGGAATTGTATCTATGCGTTATAGATCTAGAAAAGACATATGACCGGGTTCCTAGGAGGAAGTTATTGTCTGTTCTACAAGATTATGGAATAGGAGGCAAACTTTTGCAAGCAATTAAAGGTCTTTACATGGATAGTCAGGCAGCTGTTAGAGTTGACGGTAAATTGAGTTCATGGTTCAGAGTAGTTTCAGTGGTAAGACAAGGCTGCAACCTGTCTCCATTGTTGTTCATATTATTTATGGATGATATGTTGAAAACAATAGACGGGCTGGGTGAGATTAAGATATGTGAACACAAAATAAGCAGTCTTGCATATGCGGATGACTTAGTTGTGTTGGCAGATTCGATTGAAAGTTTGCAAAGTAATATTTCAGAGCTAGATCAGAAATGTAAGGACTATGGTATGAAGATTAGCATCTCCAAAACGAAAGTAATGTCAGTGGGAAAGGAATATAAACGGATTGAGTGCCAAATAGGAGGAACAAAGTTAGAACAGGTGGACGGTTTCAAGTACTTAGGATGCATATTCTCACAGGATCGCAACATAGTGAAAGAACTGGAAGCGAGGTGTAGCAAAGCTCATGCAGTGAGCGCTCAGCTACGATCTACTCTCTTCTGCAAGAAGGAAGTCAGTACCAAGACTAAGTTATCTGTGCACCGTTCAATCTTTCGACCAACTTTGTTGTATGGGAGCGAAAGCTGGGTGGATTCAGGTTACCTTATCAACAAGGTTGAGGTTACGGATATGAAAGTAGCTAGGATGATTGCAGGTACTAGTAGATGGGAACAATGGCAGGAGGGTGTCCACAATGAGGAAATCAAAGAAAAACTGGGAATGAACTCTATAGATGTAGCAGTCAGGGCGAACAGGCTTAGATGGTGGGGTCATGTTACACGCATGGGAGAAGCAAGGTTACCCAAGAGACTCATGGATTCAGCCAGCAGTAGAGGGTAGGAGGAGTCGGGGCAGACCGAGGAGAAGGTACCTGGATTCGGTTAAGAATGATTTTGAAGTAATAGGTTTAACATCAGAAGAGGCACCAATGTTAGCACTGAATAGGGGATCATGGAGGAACTGTATAAGGGGGGCTATGCTCCAGACTGAACGCTGAAAGGCATAATCAGTCTTAAACGATGATGATGATGATGAATGTTTGGTTGACTTTGAAAAGTAATTAAAAAATGGTTGATTGAAAGCATAGCAAACCTCGCTTCCAACGTATCTCACAATGACACATAGACTTCCAATCGTGAACCGACGGTGTAACCACGAATTCATTTCATGGATATGAGTACTTCTTTGCTGCCGATCAACGTCTCTGGCGCTCTTGTATCTGTGGCCCCATGCGCTGCGGTGCGGTCTGCGAGTTTAAAAGGACGAACGAGTGCTGCAGCGTGTCTTTTGGCTCTCTCTCTGAACATCGCCGAACGGTAACGGCCAAAATATTAGGAGTAGAAGTGGCATTTATGTGGCTGCTCCCCAGAAATTTAATGGAGCATTGAAATTCACATGCTTGTCAGCTTAAATGGGACACATCTCTCTAGGCGATTTTGGTGGGTGCCGAAGTGTGGAGTATCACATATAAGAGGATTACGGTTTCTGGTTGGACCGATGTGAAAAGCGGTGCGACGCGATTGCTGTTAGCCTATGACGGTTGTGTGCAATTTGAAAGCGAGCTGATACACATTGGGTCTGTACGCGCTCGTCATAGCGTGCGACTGCGTGCGTGTTTCTTGTCGCTGGTTTCCACATCAGTTATGTTGCAGTCGGGTGACGTCTCTCCCAACAGCATTAATTCATAATTGACATTGCTTTTATGCTTTATAATACGCTTTTTTATTTTATTTGTTGTTTGAAAGTGCTGACACGATTGTGCTAAATAAAACGTGTGTGTGAGAGAGTTGGAACGACAATCCTCAGAGTGCATGATTTTTCTTTGTTAACAATATTATTGTGTGGCAGATGCTTCAGCGTTTCGGTGGAGAACTTATGTGTGTAACAGTTTGGTAAACACGACCTTTGTGCACGAACGTTGTAATTAAGTACATTCCTTTATTATGATCTGATGTTTTCATGCAGGTATTTGAAGACTGTATTCCCTGCAGATAACGTTTTCTCTAAGGTGCCAGTATGTATGTGTGTGTGTGTGTGTGTGGAGTGGGGGAGAGGGGGGTCTCCTGAGGGTGACCAGGGCCAGGGCCAGGCGCAAGACTTCAACTCTAGTTCTGCAGCATGAGGAATGCAGAACGAAAGCTTGGCGGTGAGTTAGTTGCACTCACCATCTTTGCCCTTTACCAGCAAGTAGTCATTCTCTCCATATGAATAACCCTTTAAATTGTACAGATCACGTATAGGCGCAGTTTAACACTCAAAATACCAGCTAAACTTGAGACAGGGAAGGAATTACGTTTGACAAATAGTACCTGAAATATCAATTGATTTCCTGCCATTCTGTTTCCCATTCTACGTGTTTAGAACGATTCTTCAGTTGCTACCAAACTTTCAGTATTTATTCACACGCTTGTATATACAATAAATTAAGAACAAGTTTGCTTGTAGTTACCTTCACGTCCGCACAGCATGCAGCATTAGATTTTAACTTTAAATTTAATGTTTTCACCGTTTAGTTTCCAACCTGAATAACAGAACTGTGAACTGTTGGAGAAAGATGGTTAGCTGTGCATACTGCAACAAGCTTTATGTGTATTCGTCCTTATTTTATATGCAGGGTTATTCATAAGTACCTCAGGGTCCAAGTATGTCCGAAAACTATAAGATATAAAGAAAAATGGATAAGGCATTTCTCCAAGTTTCCACTCGTAATAAGCGCCATGGCGTAGTTGCACCACGGACCGGTGTGTTAGAGCATATAGACAAATCGTCAACTCTGAATTGTCGCATCGAATTAGTTCGCGCCTGCAGATAGGCAATTCAGCAAACAGATTTCCCAAGTAGGATGCTGCTGTACTTTCCTGGACAAATTCTGTCAGCGACTTCAATGAATTTACAGTAGCACAAACAGTGATCATATTGAGTAACTGTTGAGTAAAAACTTGGAAGTACCTGCCATGCACTGATCAATCTCTCTTTTCTGTGTGTATAGTTTCCATGCAGTCATCGTCTGAGGTACAGGTACTTATGAATAACACGCTATTAATTCAACCAGACGTATCATGTTAATTCTGTGGAACACCAAACAGCTTTAAGTGGAATATTTTGCTATGACTATTTCCCTTCAAGGTGCATGAGACAGACTGCTTAACACTACCCATGAGGGGCGCTCAAATAAGTAATGCAACATATTTTTTTCTGAAAGCACGTTACTTTTGTTCAGGATTACAGTGCACCATATTATTCCCCTTTCTTTTGGCTAGAAAACACTAATTTTCCACATGATCTCCGTTCAATGCGACGGCATTAATCCAACTTACTGATAGGGCCTGTACGCCTCCATGGTAGCACTCCACTGGTCAACTCAGAGCTGACGTCTTGCTGCATCAATAACCTAGAACACCTACATGTTCTGTACGAAAATTAATTTCAGCTGTAAACTCTGTTTCATAATTATTATTTAATTCCCTCCAGAACTAATCTGTTCATTCTGGCCATTAAAAGAAACACAGTCATTTTGAATTTCACAGGCTACAGAAAGATCTAGAGAGAGAATATCTCGAGGCAATAAACTGTTTGTTTTTTGAAGATAGTTGCGTTCGTTACTGATAGGATGCAATCTGGATTAGTAAAGTAACATCTTCGTAGTGGGTACACCATAATATCTAAGGCACAAACGAAAAAGATTTCTCTCTCGTCGACATTCTTACTGTTATAACGTAATGTTACTATCATTAGAAACGTGTATAAGATTACTAGGGCTCAAAATGGCTCTTAGCACTATGCGACTCAACTTGTGAGGTCATCAGTCGCCTAGAACTTAGAACTAATTAAACCTATTTAACCTAAGGACATCACACACGTCCATGTCCGAGGCAGGATTCGAACCTGCGACCATAGCGGTCGCTCGGATCCAGACTGTAGCGCCTAGAACCGCACGGCCACAGCGGCCGGCGATTACTAGGGACTTGAAACAATTACATAGTAATTTGTGATGCCTGCTTTCAAAACTTTAGCCATAAATTCAACAACCGGCATTGGATGAACGTTCCTCCCTCGATACATGCCTAGTCTCACAACTGCCTGGAATCAAGGACAGTCGCAACATCTACTGCATTCCTCGTTCTCCACAATCACTTATGTAAAATTGTTGTTAAGGCACAATACAATATAAATTTGAATTTTTAATTGCAGTTTTATGTTTTATATCGTTTCAGATTAAGCCCATAAATATCAAATAAAAAGTCATAAGATTTAATCACAACCCACACATTACAAATATAATACATTATAAATATAAATATAATACATTATACATATAAATATAATACATTATAAATATAATAACATATCAAAATAGCTACATGTCGTGGAATATATTAACTTAGACCAAATATTCATTAGATAACAACATAAGGTATACTTGGTATAAATATTTAAGATTAAATGCTTATATACTGATTTATGGATATCATCAAACATTATCCAGTGTTTGATGATATCTGTAAATCAGGACATGAGCATTTAGCCTTACATTTTATCTAATGAATATTCGGTCTAACTTAATGTATTCCATGATATGTACCTATTTTGACACATTATTATATTTATGGTCACTCATAATGTGTGGATTATGATTATATCTGATGACTTTTTATTTGGTATTTATGGGCTTAATCTGAAACAATACAAAACATAAAACTGCACTTACAAAATTCAAATTTTGTGCCTTAGAAAACAATTTCACATAAGTATTTTACTTACATTTTAGAAAATGGTAGCTTTAGAGAATATTTATAAATCAATTTCTCATTCCAAGTCTTCAACACTTGACCCATCACTGTTGACTGCTTCAAGGGACTGGAAATAATGTTTATTTGCGTTTGGAATGTAGTCCAAAATTGATTGTATATCTTTCAGTTTATTTTTATTGATTTTTAATCTTCTACTGTATTTTCCTGGAGCACTGAATGGACTTAAGGCAGATTTTCGACCTTGGCGCCTAATATTCACTTTATTTTCGTCAGTGTCATCATAGTTGTGGGTAACTTCTACAATGGATTCTGTTCCTCGTATCTGAAACTAGCTTCTAGTGAAAAAGAGACAAATATTTCTTTAATACTACACTTCAGACACTCCACATCCTTGAAGCCCTCTCTCTTCTTTTTCATTACCACAAATGATGGTTTGGTAGATGACTCTGCAATAACATTGGCTCAGTCGTCAGACTCATAAATATTCTTGGCATGCATAGCATGCTTCTCTATTCGACAAAAATCTCTGTCACTTGGTAGCCTCATGAATCCTACCTGGCGAAACGAATGTGTAATGGTTTTGAATCTTTGGCCTTCTATGAAGGATATCTCTAATGCCACTACAGTCCAGTTCTTATTGTGGCCTTTGCAGTTGTCACTAATAATGTGGAAGTTCTGAGCTGATGGATTGGCAACTTCCAAATATTTAAAAATGCAGCTCCTCACCTTACCAGCCCCTCATCTGGCTTGATCATCACTCCAAAGAAACATGTAATCAACACCAATAGAGCAGTCATGGATCGCGAAGTTGTAAGTCCAGATCTTCCTACAGTAGAAATCTACTCCTGCTGATAGCTTAGGTGCAGGTAAGGTCTGCTGCAGGTCGATGCCAATAACATGAACGTTTCTGTCTTTCTTTGCTAGTTCACTTAGCTCTTTTGTTTTCTGTTGCCTGAACTCTATTTTCTTGTGATGGACATTTCTTTCTACCTCAATTTTCTTGATTTCTTCTTCAGAAGCAAACATAGATTTTGCATCGTCTAACTGTCTTGCAAAAAGGATTCACACTTACCAAACGTGTCTGACTCTGGTAATTTAAAGGCAATATTGAACTCAGTGTCAAACATCTCTCTGAACTTTCCTTCTGAAACAACACTGACGTTCTTCTGCTTACAATAACGAAGGTAGAAATTTTTGTACATAACAGAAACATTCATGTCACAGTCATGATACTGCTTACTAAGATTTTCTGACCTACTGTAATGGCTGGAATATTTTCTAATACTATTCAGAAAATCTTTAACACCTTGTTTGCTGTCTTCTTTGTATGCATGACATTGGTTTGTGTGTTTACCTGTAACAAAATATAAAACAATACTTTCTAAACATGCAGTATTTATGGGATGGTAACTAACGACACAGACACTTCACCTCACTGATCTAGTTTTGGAGTAGAGCTGCCACTTTTGGGTTGTTTCTGTAGATTCCGAATTCTCCCAGTATGACTCTGTACACTATGGATGTTAAAAAAATACAAACATCTATTAATACATCTCTGCTACGAATTTGGTCCTGAAATGTAGCTCCCTTCCAGAAACTTCATGCTTTCTCTTTTTTGGGTGCATGAAGTAAACTGAAACCATTAATTACTCACATGAAAACTGCTTTGTTTAAATCATCTCATTATTATCAATAAATATTATATTAGAACACTTTGAGCTTAGCTTTCTTACCTTCTCTTTACTTCAGTCATTTTCATTATACCCACAAGGTATGCAATCTGACCATTAAAATCAGCCAAATCCTAAAAATGTATCAATTTTTTCGAAATACTTCTTTGAACAAGAGCACGATTTTCCCAAGGATGCCGCCTTTTTTTTTATATAAGATTTTATCTGATACCTAAGCTCTTACTTCATTTCTTCTCTTTTTGCATTTGGCCTGAGACCAGGTTTTGACATTTCCATTTCTTTTCTACTTTTTTGGACGTTTAGATGGAGTCACTTCATTTTCTTTGGTTTCTGGAGTAACCTACATAAGAAAATCAACATTGCCATATTTAACAGAGAGATAATCACAAGCTACAAGAAAGTAATATGAGTTTTCAAGTCTCTGTTTAGAGACTAATAGTTCATGTAATTTCTTGCTTCAGTCTATATATACACATATTTAAAACAATTTAAGTATATTATTTCTGCTCAGTATTATTTTGCTATATCTGAATAAAGGTCACACACATTTCTGAAGACAAAGTTATAAGCCATTTGAGGTTATCTTCAAACAAGTAAATAAAAATAGGCTGTACCTGTTCACACTCTGAATCTGATCCAGCGTTTCACAATTTCATGAAATTCCACTATCAGAAAAATCAGCATCTCTCTCTCTGTTAAAGCTTAAGTAATGCTTAAATCTTCAATTTCCTTACATGCAAACGAAAGCTGCTTCTTAACTCACGCGATTTTACTGTGGCTTGTGACTACCTCTCTAGAATTTTTGTGAATGGTAAGGTATAGCAGATAATAAAACTGATTTATTATTACTTATTTAGCCACTAGATTTCACCAAAAGACTTGTAGATAGAGACAGCTGTTGGTTAAAAACATAACCACTGACAAAACTCTAAATTGCTTGGAGTGTGACTTGTGACTATCTGTGGCACAACCATTCACAAACAGGATGGTGAAAATAAAAGAGGTCAAAAGAACAGAGTGCCAGGGTATAAACAAATACAACAGAGGAAAGGAAATATAGTACTAACCTTACTATAGCAGATATGGAAAGTGACCACCATTCATCTCTTTGCACTTTTAGGCTCTGGTCAGCATGTTACTGAAGGTGGATCGAAGCTGAAGTGCTGGAATTTCCTCATCTTATCCGAAATGATTTGCTGCAGTTCTTGAAGACTATGTTGCAATACACCTTGGACTTGAGGGCTCCCTACATAAAGTAATCATGCACCGACAGATCAGGTGACCTGGGTGGCCAGCTAGGGCCTCGACCATACTGACGTCTGCTGACAACTCTGTCAGGTGAGAAGATTATTTAAATGTGATCCAAGGAACTGATGTGGATCACGTGATGGGGGAACATGTGGTGTACCATTATGGAGTGTGGGTATATGCATACATTCACATTCAATCTTATCCATTTACCCAGGTCACTTTTTTTTGGCCCACCCTATATGTATATATGTAGGGTGAACATCTATGAAACCATCAAACAGTAGAGGCGAATTTTTGACTGGAAATGGAGGAAAAAAGGTCTTTTGAACATACGTCCAAATAGTGTGTGCAACAACAACAAATCATCCCAGAACACAGTACAGAGCTTCATCGCACCCACATCGAAACAGTTGCTCAAAGTGGCCCCCATGAGGTTGCAGGTGATAGGGATAGTAGCGGTTGTCATGCAGGATATATATAATCGTACTTTGGCTTAAACCATGTTGGTGGTCCGCTAGGGTTCATCTCAATATCCTGTAGAACCCGACCCTCCAAATTAGGCTGGCATAGCCTTGCTGTCTGTCGACTGTTTCTGTCTGCTTGACCATACACAAAAACCATCACGGCTTGTTCCCGACATGAATCCTGGACCATTTTGCTGCTTACAGTGTGCTGCGTCAGTCACAGCGTGCAACATACAAGGAACACATGCAATGTGATCAGCGCAACTGTCATTAGTCATCACCATCTACCGTGGCAAGTTGGAACAGTGTTTCAGGTACCTTCATTCGAAAATAAATACTAAGTCCAAGTTCTGTACAGCTTAAAAGATCGAAACACAAAAGATTAAACACTCTGAAATACTTCAGTATTGCAAGTTCTTGCGTAATGTACAACTCAGTCTTAATGCTATGAGAAGTCCAGCCAGAGACAAATACCGAACATAATCTTTCAAGGCGTAGGTCATCAACAGGATTGCAGCTGGCACATCTCTCATAAGCATGCGGAAATGAATACAGGACTTAGTTGTTGTTGCTGTGTGGATAGCTTTATTGTGGTCTGGAGATTAGGAGATCATGTTACGTGACATGATGTGGTGAAATAGTATTACACCAATCGAGCGTTTAGTGGCCTGAAACAGTAGTGGATGTGGATAATTTTTTCTGCACCAGGAGAAAATAAGAAATTTGAACAGCCAGTAACAGCATCAAACTTTTGTGTCAAAATACACTCCTGGAAATGGAAAAAAGAACACATTGACACCGGTGTGTCAGACCCACCATACTTGCTCCGGACACTGCGAGAGGGCTGTACAAGCAATGATCACACGCACGGCACAGCGGACACACCAGGAACCGCGGTGTTGGCCGTCGAATGGCGCTAGCTGCGCAGCATTTGTGCACCGCCGCCGTCAGTGTCAGCCAGTTTGCCGTGGCATACGGAGCTCCATCGCAGTCTTTAACACTGGTAGCATGCCGCGACAGCGTGGACGTGAACTGTATGTGCAGTTGACGGACTTTGAGCGAGGGCGTATAGTGGGCATGCGGGAGGCCGGGTGGACATACCGCCGAATTGCTCAACACGTGGGGCGTGAGGTCTCCACAGTACATCGCTGTTGTCGCCAGTGGTCGGCGGAAGGTGCACGTGCCCGTCGACCTGGGACCAGACGCAGCGACGCACGGATGCACGCCAAGACCGTAGGATCCTACGCAGTGCCGTAGGGGACCGCACCGCCACTTCCCAGCAAATTAGGGACACTGTTGGTCCTGGGGTATCGGCGAGGACCATTCGCAACCGTCTCCATGAAGCTGGGCTACGGTCCCGCACACCGTTAGGCCGTCTTCCGCTCACGCCCCAACATCGTGCAGCCCGCCTCCAGTGGTGTCGCGACTAGAGATGGGGGATTCGCTCTTGAACTAATTCATAGAGTTGAATCTTTCAAAGGAGTGAACAATCAGTGATTCAGAAAAAAAGAACGGTAGCTCCAAACGTTTCCCACGGCAGAGAGAGAGAGAGAGAGAGAGAGAGAGAGACGGACCATATCAGCAGCGCCTCTGCTGGTCAGAGCACAGTGCATGCCACACAACACAGCCAGCGCCGGCCTCTGCCCTGCTTCTACCTTGGCTGCCTGCATTGTGCAGTGCTCCATTGGATTTTGTGTTTCACATATGCCGTGCCGTCTCTGTGCGTCGTCTGCCGCGTGCAGTGTCGCACTCTGTCGGCGATCGTTTCAGTCGCACGTCCTGCCCTCTGGGCAGCTGATGCGAGCAACAGGACAGAGAGCCACCTAGCGGATAACATAGGAACTACTTGCAACAACCTGCTTGCAAGGAAACGGACGATTTGTCCCGGAGCGGGTGAGTTCACTGCTCCCCCCCACCCTCGGAACACGCCCGTTCAACGCTCACCCCACCGTCTCGACTCTAGCCAGAGTGTTGAGCAAAGTGACTCAGGTGTCACTCTGGTCGCTGCGGTCTCAGCTCACGCAGTAATACAGCTCGCGGCTCGACCTACTCGACTCAGCGCCTCTGCATCGGAGTTCGTCCCTACTGGATATTGTTCTTCGTAGTAATACTGCTATGTATATTACATTATTATGTTATGTATACATCAATTGTTTTTATTTTATTTAAACTGATTAGATTAGGTTCCTGATGACTCCTCTTACTATAGGATTTTTATTATGAACACTCGAATTTACGCTTTAATTACGAGCGAACCGATAAATGTATCGCAAAATGTGATACACCAATATTTTCCTTGTTTTATTCTGCGTAAGGCTATATGCAGCACTTTCGTTTTACAGTCAAATTTATATTTTGCGATTTTAGGCGTCTTCGGAAGGAAACGTTCACTTTAAAAATATATGGTTTGCGATGTATTTGTATGAGGTTAATGAAATTTTAATACATTATAGCCAAATATATTGTTAATGTAAATCTCAAGTTACGAAATTTTCTGATCACCCAAAAAACCACGATAGTGCAAAATAAATCAATAATGAAAAACTTTGTCATATCGTGGAAGTTTCAATAAACAATACAAAATTCTTACTCATTACCTGTGTTCAAGATCAAAATACAGGTATAGTACTGGAATAAACCAAGTTTAAAGGGCAATGTGCCTTCCATTTATTTTCTACTGTAAATGAGTGGTGAGTCATGAAAAAGAGCTAATTCATTTCAGGGAGTGAACAGTTCTGATCCAATCTCTGAAAAGAACAGTTTTGCCCATCTCTAGTCGCGACAGGCGTGAATGGAGGGACGAATGGAGACGTGTCGTCTTCAGCGATGAGAGTCGCTTCTGCCTTGGTGCCAATGATGGTCGTATGCGTGTTTGGCGCCGTGCAGGTGAGCGCCACAATCAGGACTGCATACGACCGAGGCACACAGGGCCAACACCCGGCATCATGGTGTGGGGAGCGATCTCCTACACTGGCCGTACACCACTGGTGATCGTCGAGGGGACACTGAATAGTGCACGGTACATCCAAACCGTCATCGAACCCATCGTTCTACCATTCCTAGACCGGCAAGGGAACTTGCTGTTCCAACAGGACAATGCACGTCCGCATGTATCCCGTGCCACCCAACGTGCTCTAGAAGGTGTAAGTCAACTACCCTGGCCAGCAAGATCTCCGGATCTGTCCCCATTGAGCATGTTTGAGATTGGATGAAGCGTCGTCTCACGCGGTCTGCACGTCCAGCACGAACGCTGGTCCAACTGAGGCGCCAGGTGGAAATGGCACGGCAAGCCGTTCCACAGGACTACATCCAGCATCTCTACGATCGTCTCCATGGGAGAATAGCAGCCTGCATTGCTGAGAAAGGTGGATATACACTGTACTAGTGCCGACATTGTGCATGCTCTGTTGCCTGTGTCTATGTGCCTGTGGTTCTGTCAGTGTGATCATGTGATGTATCTGACCCCAGGAACGTGTCAATAAAGTTTCCCCTTCCTGGGACAATGAATTCACGGTGTTCTTATTTCAATTTCCGGGAGTGTATTAGTCCTTACCAAAGGCACAAAACTTGTCCATGATTTGAGGTTGTGAACAGGAGTAGATACAGCCATAACTTTATGGAATTTAATTTGCGTTTCTCGTTTAATTGTTCCGCAGATAACTGGAAATTTACTAACCTTGATCTCAATGTCTTTGTCATAATTAAAACTAATATCACATTGTGTATAATTTAAGTGGGATACTTGTTCTAAATATTTCTCATTTATTACTCTTTTCGATCTGACGGGATTTTTCCGTTTGAAAGTTGTGAAGGGGTAAAGCCATAAACGAGACTTAGAACCACATGCAGTGTTAGGGTAGAAACAGCAGACGATGTGAAAGGTGGGCGCTGGCCACTGGACTGCTTGCTCAGTAGCTTCGCAACCACCGCTGTTCTGGCAGAGTACATGTGCCGATGCTGGTCGAGCTTTCGGGGAAGTATTGAAGCCGATTTTGACAACTACGTCGCCGCCCCCAGCCCATAACAATCGGCGCGACTCAGTTAAGCTGACGTTACCGTGAAGTCAGCAACTGGGCAGCAGTGTTCAAGGACGAACAAACTCACTTATCATCTACAAACTGCCGGGCAGTAATTTGACGTCAAGCCTGTGCTATTCTGTGCAGCGCCGATGACGCAGATGCTTCTGCATTTCCTGGGACGCGAACTGCTGCCTGCCGCCTAAGCAGTGAGGCACCTGGGAGGGCTCGCAGTTGGCTGCCATCCTCGGAGTACAACTTGGGGTCAAGCCCTCTCTGCCCTCACTGGGGTACCAACAGAAGACCACTAGCCGCTGAGCTCTGGAGCAAAAGCAGCCTGACGTCCTCGCAGCAACAGTTAAACAAGGAGAGGCATCAGCGACTGCTGCAGTGGAGACACGCAGTCAGCATCTGCAGACCGCCGCAGTGGGGAAAAGCTTTCATATTCCCCGTGCTGCCAATCAATGTTTGTAAAGAAGCCTCAATAAAGAAGTCATTTCAACCATCTTCTGAACCTTCTACGGCTGCACCCCGTTATAATAGGTGTCAGAACGAGTGCTGAGGATGAAGATAAAAATGAAGATGGACAAACAGAAGACATCAGCCAGAACAATGGGTCTTCTGCAGCAGGGACGTGCCACACAATAATGCAAGTGCCTAATTTGAAGTTTTGTTTGGTCTTGTATGGATGCTTTCCTATCCTTTCTTCTCCCTGTCATTTTTATTTTTGATATACTGCTACTTGTAGTAGTATGAAGTATAGAGAGACAGGTTTTGGCTCAGGACGCTATTCACAGTTATTAAATCAAGTACCTGAGTTACAGGCAGAATTTGGGCAGCTAATGGAGGAAAGGAGGGATAGGTCACATCATGGGCCACCTATCCTAGACACAAGTACCGCTACATTGGTAATGCCGTTTACAGGAAAATCAGGACATCTTTGTACTTTTTGATAATTTGGACACAGCCGCTAGGAGCGGGTATTGGTTTTGTTGAATGTAGCCAAGCTGAAGCTAAATGGAGATGCTAGGATATGTGATGTGCGACGAAAATCGTTCACTGACTTCAGCGAACGGATGGTGGACAAATATAGAAGAAAGAGTATGTCGAGATACTACCGTGAGCAACACGGGGAAACAATAGTGTCTCGTAGGCAGTATTTGCAGAATTAATGTCAGTACATATGAGTTCTGTCTGAAAACATCATGGAAGAAGAAACAGAAGTAGATGCACACAACATAGGTGAACCTATATTAAAGGTAGAGTTTGAACTAGCTCTGAAAAAATTGAAAAACAACAAATCGCCTGGTATAGACAATATCCCAGCCGAACTTCTGAAATCTGGAGGAGCAAAACTGAATCAGGAGTTGTATAATCTTGTTTTCAACATGTACGAGCAGGGTAAAATTCCTACAGACTTTGAGAAAAACGTTATGATCCCCATTCCAAAGAAGGCAAATGCTACAAGATGTGAAAATTATAGGACACTCAGCCTAGTTACTCACGCCTCTAAAATATTAACCTCAATTATCCTAAAACGCATAGAACAAAAAGTCGAAGCTACACTCTCCGAAGACCAGTTTGGATTCCGGAAAGATAGAGGAACCAGAGAAGCAATATTTGCTCTAAAACTAATAATAGAGAAACGACTAGATAAGAACCTGAAAACATACATAGCTTTCGTAGATGTAGAGAAAGCCTTTGATAATGTTAAGTGGGATAAGATGTTTGAGGTACTCAAAAAAGTAGGACTAGACCATAAAGATAGAAAAATGATATGGAACCTGTACAAAAACGAGACAGCAGTTATCCGTGGACGGACAAAACAAGAAGAGGTGCAGATAAGGAAAGGTGTCCGACAAGGTTGCGCACTATCCCCTGTTATCTTTAACGTATACATTGAAGAGGCGCTGAAAAAAGTAAGGGAAAATTCACAGACAGGTGTAGTAATTCATGGCCAACGAATAGATATGATAAGATATGCCGATGATATAGCTGTCCTGGCTGAAAGTGAAGAAGATCTTGTAGTCCTACTGAATAGAATGGATAAAGTTATGGGTGAAGAATATAATATG
The DNA here is from genome assembly GCF_023864275.1 of Schistocerca cancellata. Lineage (NCBI taxonomy): Eukaryota > Metazoa > Arthropoda > Insecta > Orthoptera > Acrididae > Schistocerca > Schistocerca cancellata. The sequence goes on along the minus strand of NC_064627.1, from coordinate 868,714,055 downwards.
AGAATTAATAAAGCAAAAACAAAAGTAATGGCATGCGACAAAGAAGATCAAGTGAAAGTCCAAGTTCATGTAGGCAATGAACTGCTTGAACAAGTTGATAAATTTACTTATCTGGGCAGTAATATTACCAGGGATGGAAGGAGCAAGGCAGAAGTGAGAAGTAGAATAGCTCAAGCAAAGGCTGCTTTTAACAAGAAGAAAAACATATTAACGTCGAAGAGCATCAGCCTTGAAACCAGGAAAAGATTTTTGAAATCATATGTGTGGAGTGTGGCATGCTATGGGTGTGAAACATGGACTCTCGGGACAGAGGAACAGCAGAAGCTAAATTCTTTTGAAATGTGGTGCTATAGACGCATGCTCAAAATAAAATGGATTGACAAGGTCACCAACGAAGTGGTTCTGGAAAGAGCAGGTGAGAAGAGAAGCTTCCGGAGTTTCATTGTTAAAAGAAGAGTGCAATTTACAGGCCACCTATTACGACATAAAGGACTCCTGAACACAATCATAGAGGGATATGTAGAGGGAAAAAGACCAAGAGGAAGACCACGACTGAGGTACATCGATCAAATCGTGAAAGATGTGGGATGTGACACCTATAAAGAAATGAAGAGAAAAGCTGAAAGACGCACAGAATGGAGACAAGCTGCCATTGTAGCTGTTGCAAACCAATCCTTGGATTGACCACTACAGAAGAAGAAGAAGACATATGAGTTCACGGAAGGAGATAACAATAGCCAAAACATCCTGCAGGAAGCTGAGCAGAGATCTTTTGACGCAATTTTACTGAGTCAGAGCCGGAAATGTCGTGAAGAATTGAGACAGATTTACCAAAGACTCCGAATGGAGCAGTAGAAACCGTGGTAGCATTAGCCGAGATATATGTGGTCGCCAAGCGACAGGAAAAGAAGGTAACTTGTAATGCTATATAAAGACAAGTTGTAACGTTTTTACCAAAAAGCTAGAAAAGTTATTCACCAGTTTACTTCACATTTTTCTACTATATGCAAATAAACGTTCAGACGGACGTAGGCTATACATTTTTTGAAGTACATGGTATACAAGTACGTATATAATAGATAAAAAGGGAAGGTTTTTGCAAAAATATTGCGAAGTTCTTAAACAATTTACATCATGTTTTAAACGATATTCTGATAAACGTTCAGAACTGCATATTTATGCCAGTAGGCATTATAGCGATATCCTCTTGTAACGCCGGAAATGCATATCCTCCTATTTCCATCTATTGTACTATAATTTTTTTTCCTTATTTTGTTACCTGAAGATAAGACATTTCCGTGTCTTTATATATTGTAATTATTCTACTATATATATATATATATATATATATATGTCGATGTATATTGGTTTGTTTTGTAAATATTATTTGTATTTTTACGCTGAGTCTGGCATAGGGAAAACTATGCTATCGAACTATTACATCGATAGGTCGGGTGGAGAACCAAAGTGTTTAGGATCTTTGGTAGTGCTAACTCTGCTGCATGGAGCGCGGGCAGAGGAGTCTGGCTGGAGTAGGGCGGTGGAGCAGGTGTGTTGTGTGATGCTCCCATGAGTTGCCGCGCTTTCGGGGTTTGGCAGCATGCAATTGCGCTCGACTTGCTATGATAGTTTCTGACATGGTGTCGCGGACGGGAAGCATTAGCTGGTGCACATCAAGAGCCCGTTTCCCCTGGTGACCGTGTCGAGAAGAAGGCGCGCCGACATCCAGCTTCTGCAACAGCGACGGCCGACAATGAGTGACTGTCGCCACCTCCCCGATCGACGACTGCAAACCTTCAATCAGCCAACAAGGAAGACTAAAAGCACGTAAAGTTTTAGAACTGTATGGCAGACCTTAGCTTTTCAAACTGTTGCATCACAAAAATACAGCAACTTAGCATGAACCTTTGTTGCTCATTGTCCCAATTGCATTACCAAGCAGGGTCCCTTCCTTTTCTGGAATGAACCCGAGTGTCATTGAAATTCGAACGCCAGCATTAAAGTAATATCATTCCATTTCACTGCTTTAATTTCAAAGTTCAGTTAAATATTCATAGATGGCTACTATATTTAGATTATACAAGCAGAAATTGAGAGTGCGAGTTGTGTTACCATATTTTAGCTTACCTGTGACTGCAACTCAGCTTGGTACGTACTAAATTTTACTATTGTTAATTGTTCAGAATCATTTAATTCAAGTTCAAAGTTAAATCTCTTATTTCTAAATTGCGTAGATTCAAGTAGCTTTTGAAATGATTGTTGAGGTAGCCCCAGACTAACCTTATTTCATTGAATTTCTTCAGAAACAAAGTTCACTATTAATTTCAGTCACTAAATTCACTTTCGATTTTCCGGTTTTATTAATTCTTTTGCTAAATTAAGTCAGAATGTAGCGAAATTTATTACTTCTGACAAACATTCAGTTTTCCCACAGCAATTGTCAGCCTTCAGTTTCCACGCTTTTAGAGCTAATTATATGTGCATTAATCTTTCATTTTCAGTTATTATAGTAGTTGTCCATAGGACTGGCGACTGTAATTTTCCCCAAATCTCAAATATCTAATTAACGCCAATTAATTGTTAACGTAACGACCGCACATTTAGTTTCTTTATTAATTTTACCCTTTTCTCAAAATTAATTTTCACCAATTTCATTTGCATTTTTCCTTTCATTTGGATGTAACCCTTTCCTCCCTCTTTACCGACAAATTAACTTCGGTGACGATTGCTTTTCCGAAATTTCCATTAGGTGCACGCGGTTTAATTTTTCACTGTCATTAAGGTCGATAAGTGAGGGGGAGGTTACACTCTCCTGCAAATGCAGACTTTGTAGCAGAAATAAGTTGATAGGAGGAGCGTGTGATCTGTGTCCTTCAGGTGCAGTTACAAAAGACAAAAGAGGAACTAGATATGTTGAAGAGGGTGAAGGACGCTGGGGAATGGGAACTGGGAGTTGGTAAGAAGGCAGCTAGGAGGAGGAGATATTCAGACAGTAGTACTTTTCGTATAACCAATAGATTTGACCAACTGTCATAGTTTAATGGAGAAGATCCTCTTGAAGCTGTAGGTGCAGGAAACATTCAGCATTTCTCAGCCGTTAGGAAGTCTAAGTCAGTTGCAAATTCTAACAGAAAGAAGAAGATTCTGCTGCTAGGTAGTTCGCACGGGAGAGGTATGGGCCAGTGGTTGCAGGAAGTGTTGGAGAGTGAGTATGAGTTCACCAGTATTGTGAAGCCTAGTGCAAGGTTGTCTCAGGTGACTGTTAACATAGGGGAGTTACTTAGGAATTTTGCGAAAGAGGATCAGAGAGTTGGGAATGCTCTTGGTAGGACCAGGAGTATGATGTAGGTGGTGACTGGTAAAGATAGGAATAAATAAAGTTCGGTGGCGAATGGTGCAAATTAGAAGAAAACAACGAGGATGTTGTTCAACTGCACCAATACTCTCAGTATGTCCTCAAATGTTTACTCACAGCCTGTGACACTACGAATGCCTGAGCGATAGCCAGGACCTGCTCAATTGCGGGATGTTCTACATGCAGTGCCTCCTGACGCACCTCTCTGTCTAGAGCAAAGAGGACAACGACTGTTGTGTACATATTTCCGCGTAGTCAGCGCGTACACAACTTCCCCAATAGAGCGCGCCCCGCTAAGCACAACAGCGCAGGCGCCGCGCTCGTCTGTCTCCGCACTACGAGATGGTGCTGTCTTAGAGACGGACCAAATTCTGCTTCCGCCGATCCGCGTATTAATATGTAACGCAGCCAATGAGATTGCTGCTAACTTAGAACCTTTTCTCCTCGCGGATCACACTCGCGCAGTGATACCTGAACGCGCGAGGTATTATAACGAGTGTACAGACCTCCGATTAGTCAGTCCGCATTAGTCTGCATTAGTCTGCAGTCAAGTTTCAGCCTGTTCCTAATAAGATTATCATATTCCTGTACATAGCCATGAAGATAAGTGAATAGACACTTTGTCAAGTATCAGAGATATGTGAGAATAAGATTAACGTACCAAGACCAAAGGAACTTCAGATTGTCAATTGTAAACATCATCCAGAATCAAGTTACGTAATGTCTATGATTTTTTTTATTTTAATGAATGTGTGTGAAAATTTCCACTTTCCACTTACTGGCCCAGTTTCATTCGTCAGAAAGTCCATTTAGGGACCCACAATGTGGGTTTGCTTAAGCAACTCACGCATTTGAGAAATCATCAACACCGCAGCATCCGTTGAGGGAGCGAATCTCTGAAGCAAACGAAACGGGAACGCTGTGTCATGCTACTGAAAATACACTCCTGGAAATTGAAATAAGAACACCGTGAATTCATTGTCCCAGGAAGGGGAAACTTTATTGACACATTCCTGGGGTCAGATACATCACATGATCACACTGACAGAACCACAGGCACATAGACACAGGCAACAGAGCATGCACAATGTCGGCACTAGTACAGTGTATATCCACCTTTCGCAGCAATGCAGGCTGCTATTCTCCCATGGAGACGATCGTAGAGATGCTGGATGTAGTCCTGTGGAACGGCTTGCCATGCCATTTCCACCTGGCGCCTCAGTTGGACCAGCGTTCGTGCTGGACGTGCAGACCGCGTGAGACGACGCTTCATCCAGTCCCAAACATGCTCAATGGGGGACAGATCCGGAGATCTTGCTGGCCAGGGTAGTTGACTTACACCTTCTAGAGCACGTTGGGTGGCACGGGATACATGCGGACGTCCATTGTCCTGTTGGAACAGCAAGTTCCCTTGCCGGTCTAGGAATGGTAGAACGATGGGTTCGATGACGGTTTGGATGTACCGTGCACTATTCAGTGTCCCCTCGACGATCACCAGTGGTGTACGGCCAGTGTAGGAGATCGCTCCCCTCACCATGATGCCGAGTGTTGGCCCTGTGTGCCTCGGTCGTATGCAGTCCTGATTGTGGCGCTCACCTGCACGGCGCCAAACACGCATACGACCATCATTGGCACCAAGGCAGAAGCGACTCTCATCGCTGAAGACGACACGTCTCCATTCGTCCCTCCATTCACGCCTGTCGCGACACCACTGGAGGCGGGCTGCACGATGTTGGGGCGTGAGCGGAAGACGGCCTAACGGTGTGCGGGACCGTAGCCCAGCTTCATGGAGACGGTTGCGAATGGTCCTCGCCGATACCCCAGGACCAACAGTGTCCCTAATTTGCTGGGAAGTGGCGGTGCGGTCCCCTACGGCACTGCGTAGGATCCTACGGTCTTGGCGTGCATCCGTGCGTCGCTGCGGTCCGGTCCCAGGTCGACGGGCACGTGCACCTTCCGCCGACCACTGGCGACAACATCGATGTACTGTGGAGACCTCACGCCCCACGTGTTGAGCAATTCGGCGGTACGTCCACCCGGCCTCCCGCATGCCCACTATACGCCCTCGCTCAAAGTCCGTCAACTGCACATACGGTTCACTTCCACGCTGTCGCGGCATGCTACCAGTGTTAAAGACTGCGATGGAGCTCCGTATGCCACGGCAAACTGGCTGACACTGACGGCGGCGGTGCACAAATGCTGCGCAGCTAGCGCCATTCGACGGCCAACACCGCGGTTCCTGGTGTGTCCGCTGTGCCGTGCGTGTGATCATTGCTTGTACAGCCCTCTCGCAGTGTCCGGAGCAAGTATGGTGTGTCTGACACACCGGTGTCAATGTGTTCTTTTTTCCATTTCCAGGAGTGTACTACCCATACGAGTCCTACTCTTCTTGGAACGAAGAAAAACTGAGCATCATGGGTGAGTGTGCTGAGGGCACTTAAGGACGAATTGGCAAACCAACTCTAACTGCAGTCGTTCTTGCTGTTCAAGCTGCTGCTGTTGTTGTAACAACTGAACCAACACTGGATTCATTGTGGACGCACGCGAAAGCGAAACAAACTCACTGCCAAAACCTGTGGTACCTACAATTTTTCTTCAGATAACGAAGTAGACAGTAAATACAATTGCAGTGATAGCACCGAAGTTTGTGCATACACTTGGACAGAAATAGTCGGAAAGACCGGTATCATTCAAGTTCGTCACAACACATGATAGAACTGAAGAGACTTCCTACACTATTCTTTCCCATCCTGAAGAGTGCAGATGAACTCCGGCGAGGGTGGGTGGGTGGGGCAGGGGCGGGGGGGGAGGGGCGAGTGAGTCGTAATGACATGCCGGTAGGATCAGAGAAAGCACTGTTGACGGTAAAGAATGCCTTTAGTTAGTTTCGTACATGATATATCGCAGCGCACTGAGGCACACACACGCCTTACTGTGTTGGCCGTAGCTCATGCTGTCATGCTGATGAATGAGTGGCGGCTTCCACCCTGGATTCTGTGTAGGCGCCCTTTGATGCTGACAGAAGGCCCTTGACAGGCTGGTGGACTCTTGTGGCCGCAACTATGACGTCAGTGGCGTCTTACTTCCCCCAGTGGCACAGTGGCATACAGCCCTTGTGGCCCCATGGCTGGCTGTGTGTGGGCTTAGACTTGTCTTCTCTAAGAAGTTGGATGGCGGCTCATGATGAGCCACTAAAGCCCACTAGAAATTCAATGGTGGCGCTAGCAGGCACTGACAGCGAGTCCTTGGGCAGGGCTATGGCACCAAGTCCCTTGCGGAAGTTATTGCTAGCGGTGGCAGGCACAGCCTAGGCTCGATCCAATGGCTGCTGCTGGCGATGCTCAGTCTTCTCTCTGCCCAGTGTGGCCCTTCCTGACACCGAGGTACTGTTGGACTCTGGTAACAAGAGGCTACCATGTGCCTCAAAATTCAGACATACGGTACAGAAAGAAAAAGCGGTCTGGCTAAAATACTTTAAAATGGATTCAAAACAATTTTGACCAGAATAAAATATTTATTTGCAGTGGTTTCCGTTTCAGTCAGAATCTGAATATCCTCAGAATGTTTATACTGAAATATAAATAGAGAATGGATTTAGAGGGAAGTCTGATAATTGTGTTAACATGCTAAATTATGCCAGCGGTAGCCAGTCAGGCATACAGGACAACAAACAGTTGTTACAATAAGGCATATAATGAATAGCCAAAGAAAAGCGAACAACAAATGAAGAACTGTGTACATTACATTACACACTCATCTACCAGATAATTGTAACCACCTAACTAATAGCCGGAATGTCCACCTTTGGCGCGGATAACAGCGGCGACGCGTCATGGTATGGAAGCGATGAGTCCTTGGTAGGTGTTTGGAGGGAGTTGGAGCCACATTTGCACACACAGATCGCCTAATTCCCGTAAATTTCTGGGAGGGGGGGGGGGCGGTTAGGACTTACTCCACGTTCAATCACATTCCAGATGTGTTCGATGTGGTTCAGATCTGGCAAGTTGGGGGCCAGCACATCAACTGGAACTCGCTACTGTGTTCTCCATCACAATCCTGGCCTTGTGACATGGCGCCCTTATCTTGTTGAAAAATGCCACTGCTGTCGGAAAACATTATCGTCATCAAAGGGTGTACGTGGTCTGCAACCAGCGTACGATACTCCTTGGCCATCATGACGCCTTGCACGAGCCCCATTGAACCCATGAATGCCCACGTGAATGTTCCCCAAGGCATTAAAGGAGTTGCCGCCAGCTTGTCTCCATCCTGCTGTATAGGTGTCAAGGAGCTGTTCCCCAGCAAGACGGCGGATTCGCGCCGTCCCATCGGCTTGATGTGGAAGGTTTCGGGATTCATCAGACAATGTAATGCTCTGCCACTGCGCCAGCGTCCAGTGCCGATGGTCACGTAGCCATTTCAGTTATAGTTACCGTGGCCGTGTTGTTAACATTGGCACATGCATGGGTCATCGGCTGCAGAGGCCCATAGTTAGGAGTTTTCGGTGTACTGTGTGTTCAGAGACACTTGTACTCTCCCAAAGTTAAAGTCTGATTTTAATTCCGCCACAATTCGCTACCTGTCCTGTTTTACCAGTATGCCTATCCTACGACGTCCCACGTTTGTAATGAGGGGTGGCCACACAACCCCACGTCTGGACGTGGTTTCACTGAGGTTTCGCTACTTGTTGAACACACTCACCATAGCACTTCTCGAATACCCGACGAGTCGTACAGTTTCTGAAATGCTCGTGGCAAGCCGTTGGGCAATCACATTTTGCCCTCGGTCAACCTCGGACACATCGTGCGCCTTTCCCATTCTAGATGGGCAGGACGCTCATTGATACTACATGCACCGTGCGTGTGTCTGACTAGCAGTCATCCATCGCCAGGTGACGCTGCTGTTGCCTGGATGGTTTTATATCGATAGCAGATCGGTGGTCATAATTTTTTGGCTTCAGCGTATAAAATAACTTCTATAAACAGCATTTCGACAATATGTGATGAAAACATATATAGAAGAGATACCCAATAATGATCAGTTGTGACAACACCTGTAGCCATCTGTGGGGATTTGCAGAGAACTTGTAGATTGTATGCCAGCAAAGGTAGTGGGCAAGCGACGCCAATGGTTCCCATGGAGATGGTGTTGCCGTATCGATATGCGCCATCCAGCGGGAGATGATGTCAAAGCTGCGACAGCGACTGGATGTAAAATAACAGTCAGAAGGATCTGTTATGAGTAACTTAAAAATTCTTCACTTTGCAGCTAAACTGATGTTACTTAACCGATTGGAAGCAATAGAAATTTAAGCCTAATACAAAAATAAACCGTCGTCCTTACTCAGCCAGCAAATAGACTTTACAGAAAAATATTTCTATGATAATAATAAATGAAAAGCACCAGTTTGCTTTTGTTCTACAATATTTTGTAGAACAAAAGCAAACTGGTGCTTTTCATTTATTATTATAATGTTGTTCTACCAAGAACCGACGGAATATTCTGTTAATATTTCTATGATCTTTTCGAAAAATTGCTATTGAATGTTCCTGCCCTTCTGTTCTTCCTTTTGTTTTTCCTTTTGTTTTATAGCTATTTCAATGGAATGTCTTCATGATTGTAAACAACTTTGTTCACTTGGCACCACATACACACTGAAGCACCAAAGAAACAGGTATAGGCATGCGTATTCAAATACAGAGCTATAAAAACAGGCAGAATAGGGCGCTGCGGTCGGCAACGCCTATTTAGGACGAAAATCCACTGGCGCAGTTGTTAGATGCGTTACTGCTGCTGCAATGGCAGGTTATCAAGATTTAAGTGAATTTAAACGTGGTGTTGTAGTCGGCGCACGAGCGATGGGACACAGCATCTCAAAGGCAGCGATGAAGTGCGGATTTTCCCGTACGAGCATTTCACGAGAGTACCCGAGTACCAAGAATCCGCTAAAACATCAAATCTCCGACATCGCGGCTTCCGGAAAAAGATGCTGCAAGAACAAGACCAACAACGACTGAAGAGAATCGCTCAACGTGACAGAAATGAAACCCCTTCGCAAATTGCTGCAGATTTCAGTACTGGGACATCAACAAGTGTCATCGTGCGAACCATTCAACGAAACATCATCGATATGAGCTTTCCGAGCCGAAGGCACACTCGTGTACCCGGGATGACTGTACGACATAAAGATTTACGCCTCGCCTGGGCCCGTCAACACCGACGTTGGACTGTTGATGACTGGAATCATGTTTCCTGGTCGGACGCGTCTAGTTTCAAATTACATCGAACGGATGGCCATGAAAGGTGTTGAGACAACCTCATGAATCCGTGGACCCTGCTTGTCAGCAGGGGACTGTTCAAGCTGGTGGAGGCTCTGCATTGGTGTGGAGCGTTTGCAGATGGAGTGATATCGGACCCCTGATACGTCTAGATACGACTCTGACAGGTGGCACGTACTTAAGCATCCTGTCTGACCACTGCATCAGTTCATGTCTATTGTGCGTTCCGACGAACTCTGGAAATTCCATCAGGACAATGCGACACCCTACACCTCCAGAATTGCTACAGAGTGGCTCCTGGAACATTCTTCTGAGTTTAAGCAGCTCCGTTGGCCACCAAACTCCCCAGACATGAAATTACTGAGCGTATCTGGGGTGCCTTGCAACGTGCTCTTCAGAATAGATCCACCCACTTGTACTCTTACGTTTTTATCGACAGCCCTGCAGAATTCATGGTGTCAGTTCTCTCCAGCACTACTACTACACTACTACACTACTACAGAATAGATCCACCCACTTGTACTCTTACGTGTTTATCGACAGCCCTGCAGAATTCATGGTGTCAGTTCTCTCCAGCACTACTTCAGACATTAGTCGAGTCCATGCCACATCGCGTTGCGGCACTTCTAAGGAAACCTACACGATATGAGTCGGGTTTACTAGTTTCGTTGGCTCTTAAGTGTATAGTTAAAGCAAGGACGGCCAGTGAGTCCATCTGTATTGATACACACCAAACTGGAACTCTTGGCTTTACATTCTTAGGGTGTGGATAAGTTGAGAATTTGGATCAGACGGGAGGTGTGCTAGGGTAGTTCGTGCAGTTGCGATGACCACTGTGTTAGCGCATCTGCCTAGTAAGCAGGAGACCTGGGTTCGAATACCGATCTGATACAAATTTTTAGCTTTCTCCATTAATTTAAATCAGTGCCCACTGACGTTTAATGTCCTCAGTTCCTTTGGGTCTTGATTCATAGTGGCTGCAGGATCACATTGGTGTTTGTTATTTCAGACTTGTCTGATAGAACAGACACCACATACATAATTTTGTTTTACATTTATGACTACATTGATGTGTCTTCGTGTTTTATGCCGCAGTGTTACATTTAATTTTGTTCTTCCATTTATTTTTTATAATTGTTTCCACGTACTGTCTTCATGATTGTAGGCAACTATGTTCACTTTATTTTAAACAATTGGCTGCTGTTTACTGACGACTACCTTACTAGGCCCCTGTTGTTTTTGACAGTTAATGTAGCAATGCCTTTGTTGATGTGGTAAATAGTAATAAACATGAAATTAAAGTTATTATTTGGAGAAATAATGAGATCGTGTTCTAGGTTTAATAAAGAACTTCCCTTCTGTTCGTTTTTATTCCTCTTTTTATTTCTCCAAATAATAAATTTAATTTCATTTTTATTGCTATTTTAAAGATTTTTTGTGACTATAAGGAGCTATATTCACATTATCTTTTAAATTTTGACTGCTTATGCGTTTGTTTTACATTTATGAGTACCTAGATGGATGTGTGATATTTCCGTATAGATGACATTATTTATGCCTATTTTGTGGAATTTAATGGAATATTCATAACTGTAAAATACTACGTTCGCAGCAACTTTTACATTTTGACTCTTTATGTTTTCTGTTTCATGTTTTGACTACATCGATGCGTACGTTATTTTGTGTCGTCGTGTTCCATTGATGTATCTATTTTTCCACGCACTGGATAGTATGTACGCCTATTTTACTTGTTGGTTACTTGGTCACTGTCATTTGGTGAATCTGACATACATTACGAAAGTTGTCTTGAGTGCACACCAATATCCTGTAACAGCTAGTCACTGCCGTAGCTTCGAAGGCATCTTCTGTTCAAACGTGCACATCAACATCTCCACGCCGATTCCGTGGCAGGTAACTGCTTCACTCGGGCGATATTTTCACGATCTAGGAGCCGTCTGCAATGCCTGACATGCCTGCCTAAATGCCAGTACGTATTGAACATTGAGTCGCTGTCGAAGCTCTGAAATCATCTTCTCTGGATGGCACATGCCGGTGCGTCAACGCCGTCTCCATGGGAACCATTGGCGTCGCTTACCCACTGTTTTTCATGGCATACGTTCTACGTGATTTCTGTAAATCCCCACCGATGGCTATCGGCGTTCTCACAACCGATCATTAATGGGTATCTCTTCTATATATGTTTTTATCACATATTGACGAAATGCTGTTTATAGCAGCCATTTTATGCAATATAATGTTACTATTTCTTCAGTTGTTACAGCTTTTCAGTAACTATTCAGCATTTACCTTATCGTAACAACAGTTTTTGTCCTGTATGTCTGAACGGCTATCGTTGACGTGGTACGGTATGTTACTGCCAGTATCAGACTTCCCTCTAAAACTATTCGGTATTTATATTTCAGTATAAATGGTCTGAAACTGGTTTACATTCCGACAGGAACCAGTAACCATTACAAGTAAATATTTTCTTGCGATCAAGACTGTTTTTAATCCATGTTTAAAATATTTATGTTGCTCCGAGGAACTGAAACCTAGCCCCTCGTCACATCGCCCATAACAAGATATTCTTCCTGGTGCGGTGACATCGACCCGCCTGCTACATTAATTACCAGTGCGCAGTGCAATTTTCCGACGAGCGTGGCTAGCCCCGTCTCGCAAACCCCTCACGTGTACAGAATGAGATTTTCACTCTGCAGCGGAGTGTGCGCTGATATGAAACTTCCTGGCAGATTAAAACTGTGTGCCCGACCGAGACTCGAACTCGGGACCTTTGCCTTTCGCGGGCAAGTGCTCTACGAGCTGAGCTACCGTAGCACGACTCACGCCCGGTACTCACAGCTTTACTTTAAAGTTTGGAAGGTAGGAGACGAGGTACTGGCAGAAGTAAGGCTGTGAGTACCGGGCGTGAGTCGTGCTACGGTAGCTCAGTTGGTAGAGCACTTGCCCGCGGAAGGCAAAGGTCCCGAGTTCGAGTCTCGGTCGGGCACACAGTTTTAATCTGCCAGGAAGTTTCCCTTACGTGTACGTTACTCTGACACACATTTCGCCACACTTGCTGTTGCCAGCCCGCGGCTGTTAATACAAAGCTTCACGGCGGTTCTCAGTATTTTAGATGACAACTGGATAGCCGCGTTACGATCTTCTTCCGGAGTAACGCTGTGCATTATGGGCTCCTTCCCAGGTAGGAACAGCGGAGGAAATCGAAAAAGTACAAAGAAGGACAGTTCTTTTTGTATTATTGCAAAAGAGGGGAGAGAGTGGCATGGATGTGATACCTCAAGTGGTGGCTATCACTTAAAAAAAGGAGTTTCCGGTCGCAGTGAGATCTTTTCACGAAATTTCAACCTCCAACTTTGTCCACCTGAATCGGAAGTGTTTTGCTGACGTCCGACCATGTAGGAACAAATGATCATATTAATAAAATGAGAGAGCTCAAAGCTCGCACCGAAAGATTTAAGTGTTCGTTTTTCCCGGGCACTGTTCGAGACTGGAACAGTAGGGAAATAGTGCGAAAGTGGTTCGATGAACCCTGTGTTAGGCACTTAATTGTGAATTGCAGAGTAGTCATGTAGATGTAGACTACACTCAGGTGAACAAAAGTCATGGGATATTTCCTTTTGCCCGGTGTAGTGCAGCATCTCGACTTGCCATTGACTCAACAAATCGTTGGAAGTCTCCACCAGAGATAGTGAGCAATTCTGCCTCTATAGCAGTGCATAATCGCGAAAGTGTTGCTGTTGTAGGATTTTGTGCAGGAACTGACCTCTCGATTACGTCCAGTAAATGGGGAATTGTACAGAACGTTCTCCAAACCAGACGCGAACAATTGTGGCCCCATGACATCGCTCATTGTGATCTATAAAAATTCCACCTCTATTTGGGAAGATGAAGTCAATGAATGACTGATAATGGTCTCCAAGTGACCGAACGTAACCATTTCCGGTCAACGATCGGTTCAGTTCAGTGATCGGTTCACGTGGACCAGAGGACGCACTTCCATTGGATATAAACACAGTCGCATCATTATGGAGCCACCATCAGCCTGCAGAGTGCCTCGTTGACAACTTGGGTCCATGGCTTCGTTGGGTCTGCGCCACACTCGAACCCTACCATGAGAGCATACCAATTGAAATTGGGGTTCATCTGACCAGGCCACGGTCAGTCCAACCGATATGGTCACAGGATAGGCCCTGTGGACAACGTCGTGCTGTCATCACAGGCAGTCGCGTAGGCCGTCCGCTGCCATAGCCCATTAACGCCAGATTTTACCGCACAGTGCTAACGGATACGTTCGTCATACGCCCCACATTTATTTCTGCAGCTATTTCACGCAATGTTGCTTGTCTGTTGATACTGACAACTCTACGCATACGCCGCGGTTCTCTGTCATGAAATGAAGCCCGATCTCCTTGGTGGGAGCTAATGCCTGAAATTCGGTGTTCTCGGGACACTCTTCACGCTGTAAAGCTCGAAATATTGAATTCTCTAATGATTTCCGAAATGGAATGTCTGATACATCTAGCTCCAACTAACATTCCGCGTTCAAAGTCTGTTAATTCCCGTCGTGCGGCATAATTACGTCGGAAACCGTTTCACATGATTCAAAAAAATGGTTCAAATGGCTCTAAGCACTATGGGACTTAACAGCTGAGGTCATCAGTCCCCTAAACTTAGAACTACTTAAACCTAACTAACCTAAGGACATCACACACATCCATGCCCGAGGCAGGATTCGAACCTGCGACCGTAGCAGCCGCGCGGTTCCGGACTGACGTGCCTAGAAACGCTCGGCTACCGCGGCCGGCTCACATGAATCACCTGAGTACAAGTGACAGCTCCACTTTTTTTTTCCTTTATTGATTTTCAATTCCCCCCCGAAGGGGGCGCGCTGGCAGTAGCTTAGTACGCTGCTCTACAGCCTACAGACTTTTATTTTAAAAAACGGAAGAAGAAATGAAACAAGAGAAACAGGCGATAAAACGGTGACGTCAAGTGTAAAATGGCGGAAAAATGCGGAAAGTTAAAACAGAAAGCAAAGGGGGTTGGCAACGTTAATAAAAGACACAGGAATCAGACAAGTAACATAGTACACACACAATTAAAAAAAGACGGCGACAGTCTGGTTTCTGTTCGCAAGAGATAAAAGGCACACCCAGCGACATTATGATGGCCGTTCGCAACACTTCCCAAAAAACACAACACGGAACACTCACTGTAGAACACTCACTGTAAAACACTCAATGTAGAACACTGCACGAAAGTGGCGGCACAAAGATGACACTCCCGAGCCAAAGGCAGATGGGGGGGAGGGACCTGGAGGAGGGGGAAGAACAAGGAGGGAGGAAGAAAAAAAACGAAAAAGGGGGGGGGAACCAAGGAGGGAGAGGACTAATAAAGGGGGAGAAGGGCAGACGCGAGAGGGAATGAGAGGAGGCAGAGGAGGGAAATGTAACAGGACTCGGGGGAGAGAAGGGGGCAAAGAGAGGGGAGGTGGGACAGCTCCATGAATGTACTGCTCTTTTATACCTGGCCTACGTGACACTACCGCCATCTGTGTATGCTCATATTGCTATCCCACGTCTTTGTCACTTCTAATCGGCAAGTGGGACCTTCATGGAGCGCGGATGATGCAAGAGAGAGCGGTTCGCGTGCTTGGTTAACAGTCTGCAGTACAACAATATGTCAAATGCTCTCCGGAAATCTAGGAATATGGAATCTTCCTGTGGCGTTTCATCCAAGGTTCGCAGGATATCATACAAGAAAAGGACAAGCCGAGTTTTACTTGAGAAATGCTTTCTAAGTACGAGTTGATGTGCAGATAAGAGCTTTTTTCTCTTTCTCCTAATTCGTACTTAGAATGCACTCAAGTGTTCATCAGCAAACTGAAGTTAAGGATATTGGTCAGTAATTTTGGGGGTCTGTTCTTTCACTAATGTGATGTACAGGGTCACCTGGGTCTTTTTTACAGTCACTTGGGATTTTGCCCTGGGCGACGAGAGATTCACGATAAATGCAAGGTAAGTATGGAGCCAACGCTGAGGGGTACTCTCTGTGAAACGTGTTGGGGATACCATCATGACTTGGCGACTTATTTAACCGAAATCAATTTTTTTGTGTTTATTACTTTTATTTTTTTGTTATGTTGAAAAATAATCGCTTAAAGAGAAAATGCAGTTTTTATCTTTAAAGTTTAGGTACAACGTACGGTCCAAAATGCTGTATGTAAAGCTAATCACGATTGAGAGGAAAACATTCGTTTTTATGCAAAAGTTACATATTTTTGTACCGAAGGAAATAAATTGAACATGAGTACAAATTATAAATAAAAAACAATAACAACAAATAAGTTGCTCGATAACCAGCAAAACATCCAACATACAGTCCCACATTACATTTCTCGCACTGGGTACATCCTAATGTAATTCAGTTTATTCCAACACATCGTCTTCTTGTGAGTTTGTGTATTTTCACAATCAGATGGCTCATTCTATCAAACTGGAGCTCATCTGCCACAGTACTGGAGTGCAGCATTTGTCTTGCTACTATGGCGACGTCGCATTTCTGCCATAATTTCTCTTCGGAAATTTACACGTGAGATTTTAATTCAATTTTTGGTGTAGAGTATCCGGGCATTATGTAGAGTAGTATCCAGTAATCAATTGAAAAGAACCCAATAGCATGTTCTGCTACAGGTACTGACCCATTCAATGTTCCACACGCGTGCTTATTGTGTTCTGTCAGGATGGGGGGTTGAGGCACTTCAAGGTGTTTCCTTGACCACATAGAATATCTTTTAAGATCAGTTACTGGGATGTACATGTATCTGATGCAACATGAACAACGGAGGTTCATGACATTTACACAGAAACATGCCATTTTTCTTTTGTATGGCAAAATAACTCTTTCACTTTTCTCTATTTCCTTCTTTTTTCGAAGGGGGAGATTTTGGGGAATATGGTTTTCTCTCAAAGTACCAGTGCCCGAAGTAAAATTTGCTGAAGTGCTCTTATTAGTGCTTAACGTTACTTTTATGTAAAACGGAAAATGAATCGCATGTCCCTGCGATAAAAATGATTTTGAATAAATTTCAATAAATGACGTGTGATTTTTGGTTTATTGAGGAAATAATTTTAGTTTACGAACCTAAATGATAAAATATTTTAATTGTTATATTTACTCTGAATTCATGGTGTGATGAAATCCAGCATATAGAAAAAAATGTTTAAATTTCAGTATATGCATTATGAATGACGAACTGCACTGTCATTTAAACTGACGATTAATCTGAGTTTAAATATGCAACCAGTCGGTTCTTTGCAACCCACATCACAACCGCGTCTATCGACATTTGGTCCACGACATAATGCTCCTGTAATATTTGTCTGATGACGGACCTGCAGTTCCTCGAAAACTAGTTAATGGTGTAATAATGCGTATCTAAGATCCAAAAAAAGCGACTGGTTGCATATTGAAACTTCCGGGCAGATTATAACTGTGTGCCGGAGCGAGACTTGAGTCCGCAGCTCGTGGTCGTGCGGTAGCGTTCTCGCTTTCCGCGTCCGGGTTTCCGGGTTCGATTCCTGGCGGGGTCGGGGATTTTCTGTGCCTCGTGATGACTGGATGTTGTGTGATGTCATTAGGTTAGTTAGGTTTATGTAGTTCTAAGTTCTAGGGGACTGATGACCATAGATGTTAAGTCCCATAGTGCTCAGAGCCATTTGAACCATTTCGAACCGAGACTTGAACTCCGGACCTTTGCCTATCGCGGACAAGTGCTCTACCATCTAAGCTACCTAAGCACGACTCACGATCCGTCCTCTCAGCTTCATTTCTGCCAGTATCTCATCCCCCACCATAGAAACTTCAAAGAAGCTCTTCTGCGAACCTTGCGGAACTAGCACTCCTAGAAGAAAGGATATTGCGGAGACATGGCTTAGCCACAGCCTGGGGGATGTTTCCAGAATGAGATTTTCACTCTGCAGCACAGTGTGCGCTGAGATGAAACTTCCTGTCAGACTAAAACTGTATGCCGGACCGAGACTCGAACTCGGGACCTTTGCTTGGGTAGCTCAAATTGCAGAGCACTTGCCTGCGAAAGGCAAACGTCCGGAGTTCGAGTCTCGGTCCGGCACACAGTTTTAATCTGCCAGGAAGTTTCATCTCAGCGCACACTCCGCTGCAGAGTGAAAATCTGGTTCTGGTTGCATACTTATACCCAGATAAATCGCCAAATGTTTGAATTCAGTCGCCATTTGTTACCAGTAGTGTACTGCTTCTCACCATTACTAACACACTACTGAGAGAACAGATGTTCAACAATCCAAAACTAAGCATAACATGATTTTAGAAGTTAATTGATGACCAAAAGATGGAGTCCTGTCACTTGTGCCATTAATGTAACACCAGGCGCTGACGGATTACCTCCTTCAGCTGCTTTTCAACGCCGGGATGCTTATTTCTTTTTCCTCCATACCGGAACTTGTGCTGTTCCAGTCTGCAGCCCTAGGACGCCACGGCGTGGTTGCCAGGACGAGCAGGCTGGTTGAGAGTCGCGGCAGCGCTGCCGGAGTATTTTTGCTGCCGTTGTTCAACAGGTGCGTGGTTTGAACAGAAGCGTGCGCCAACAGGTGGGCCGGCGGACCACGGCGCTAATCGACCACCGTCCGACAGCGCGACGCGCCCCGTCCCGTCCGAGGGCGACCTTCTACTCGTCCATCCTCATTAGGCCGACTGCTCGCGACAAAATACGCAAATACTAATACTTCTGTTCTGAGGCGGCAGTCGACGCTAGAAATAACTTTTTTTTTTTCTATTCGCACGAAATTAGTGAAAAATGCATGTTATTCTCTTCACAAAAAAGCACCACCGCTGGAATTTCGTTCTCGTACTGATTTTGACTATGTTTTCCGACTACATGAGGCGCAATTTATGGTCATTTCCAATACATCAATGAATTTTTCGTTAATTCTAGTTAAGTACACTGACGAGCCAAAGGATTTCGGATATTTTGACTATGTTTTCCGACTACATGCGGCGCAATTTGTGGTCACTTCCAATACATCAATGAATTTTTCGTCAATTCTGGTTAAGTACACTGACGAGCCAAAGGATTTCGGATATTTGATGTTTTACCGGATTCGTGATAGTCATAGTACACTCATGAAATGGTCGTACGGGACAATCCCCTCTTCATCGCTACCTCGGAGGTGCTGTGTCCCATCGCTCGTGCGCCGACTATAACACGACATTCAAACTCACTTGAATCTTGATAACCTAACATTGTGGCAGGAGTAACCGATCTGACAACTGCGCCAGACACTTGTTTTATACAAGCGTTGCCGACCGCTGCACTGTATTCTGCCTGTTAACATATGTCTATATTTGAGTAGTCGTGTCTGCACCAGTTTCTTTGGCGCTTCAGCATAGAAATACGCATTGAAATCTACCAATAAACATCATGGACAAAATACGCGGCGCAACACAATTAAACGGCCACTTTGCGCAACCTACGGAGTAGCCATCGATTAAAACAGAAGTGATTTCTGGCATTGTCCAAGGTTGTCCAAGGAAGTGTTGCCGTGCGGGTTAACCGCGCGGTCTTAGGCGCCTTGTCACGGTCCGCGCGGCTCTCCCCGTCGGAGGTTCGAGGCCTCCCTCGGGAATGGCTGTGTGTATCCATAGGGTAAGTTAAAAAATGGTTCAAATGGCTCTGAGCACTATGGGACTTAACATCTGAGGTCATCAGTCCCCTAGAACTAAGAACTACTTAAATCTAACTAACCTAAGGACATCACACACATCCATGCCCAAAGCAGGATCCGAACCTGCGACCGTAGCGGTCGCGTGGTGCAGCGAAAGTTAGTTTAAGTTAGATTAAGTAGCGTGTAGGCTTAGGGACCGATGACCTAAGCAGTTTGGTCCCATAAGACCTTACCACAAATTTCCCAAAAAATTCCAAGATTGTGTTGTAGGTCCATATCTATATAAACGATTTAGGAGACAATCTGAGCAGCCATTTTAGGTTGCTTGCAGATAATGCTGTCGTTTATAGTCTAGTAAAGTCATCAGAAGATCAAAACAAATTGCAAAACGGTTTAGAAAAGTTATGTGTATTGTGAGAAAATTGGCAATTGTCCCTAAATAATGAAAAGAGTGAGGTCACCCACATGAGTGCTAAAAGGTTAAACGACAAATCAATCAAATACAAAGGCCATAAATTCAACTAAATACGTAGGAATTACAATAACGAACAATTTAAATTAGAAAGAACACATAGAAAATGTTGTGGGCAAGGCGAAATAAAAACTGAGATTTATTGGCAGAACGCTTCGAAGGTGCAGGATATCTACTAAAGAGACTGCCTACACCACGCTTGTCCGAGATCTTCTGGAGTACTGCTGCGAGGTGTGGGATCCTTATCAGTTAGAATTAACGGAGAACATCGAGAAAGTTCAAAGAAGAGCAGCAAGTTTTATGTTACTGAGAAATAGAGAGTGTTACTGACATGATACAGGATTTTGGGTGAAAATCCTTAAAACAAAGGCGTTTGTCGTTGCGGCAGGATCTTCTCACGAAATTTCAGTCACCAACTTTCTTCTCCGAATGCGAAAATATTTTGCTGACGCCGAACAACGTAGGGAAAGAGACGATCATCATAATAAAATAAGGGAAATCAGAGCTCGCACGGAAATACACTCCTGGAAATGGAAAAAAAAAACATATTGACACCGGTGTGTCAGACCCACCATACTTGCTCCAGACACTGCGAGAGGGCTGTACAAGCAATGATCACACGCACGGCACAGCGGACACACCAGGAACCGCGGTGTTGGCCGTCGAATGGCGCTAGCTGCGCAGCATTTGTGCACCGCCGCTGTCAGTGTCAACCAGTTTGCCGTGGCATACGGAGCTCCATCGCAGTCTTTAACACTGGTAGTATGCCGCGACAGCGTGGACGTGAACCGTATGTGCAGTTGACGGACTTTGAGCGAGGGCGTATAGTGGGCATGCGGGAGGCCGGGTGGACGTACCGCCGAATTGCTCAACACGTGGGGCGTGAGATCTCCACAGTACATCGATGTTGTCGCCAGTGGTCGGCGGAAGGTGCACGTGCCCGTCGACCTGGGACCGGACCGCAGCGACGCACGGATGCACGCCAAGACCGTAGGATCCTACGCAGTGCCGTAGGGGACCGCACCGCCACTTCGCAGCAAATTAGGGACACTGTTGTTCCTGGGGTATCGGCGAGGACCATTCGCAACCGTCTCCATGAAGCTGGGCTACGGTCCCGCACACCGTTAGGCCGTCTTCCGCTCACGCCCCAACATCGTGCAGCCCGCCTCCAGTGGTGTCGCGACAGGCGTGAATGGAGGGACGAATGGAGACGTGTCGTCTTCAGCGATGAGAGTCGCTTCTGCCTTGGTGCCTATGATGGTCGTATGCGTGTTTGGCGCCGTGCAGATGAGCGCCATAATCAGGACTGCATACGACCGAGGCACACAGGGCCAACACCCGGCATCATGGTGTGGGGAGCGATCTCCTACACTGGCCGTACACCACTGGTGATCGTCGAGGGGGCACTGAATAGTGCACGGTACATCCAAACCGTCATCGAACCCATCGTTCTACCATTCCTAGACCGGCAAGGGAACTTGCTGTTCCAACAGGACAATGCACGTCCGCATGTATCCCGTGCCACCCAACGTGCTCTAGAAGGTGTAAGTCAACTACCCTGGCCAGCAAGATCTCCGGATCTGTCCCCCATTGAGCATGTTTGGGACTGGATGAAGCGTCGTCTCACGCGGTCTGCACGTCCAGCACGAACGCTGGTCCAACTGAGGCGCCAGGTGGAAATGGCATGGCAAGCCGTTCCACAGGACTACATCCAGCATCTCTACGATCGTCTGCATGGGAGAATAGCAGCCTGCATTGCTGCGAAAGGTGGATATACACTGTACTAGTGCCGACATTGTGCATGCTCTGTTGCCTGTGTCTATGTGCCTGTGGTTCTGTCAGTGTGATCATGTGATGTATCTGACCCCAGGAATGTGTCAATAAAGTTTCCCCTTCCTGGGACAATGAATTCACGGTGTTCTTATTTCAATTTCCAGGAGTGTATATAGGTATTCGTTTTTTCCGCGCTGTTCCAGAGTGCATAGTAGAAAATTATAGTGAAGGTGGTTCGATGAACCCTCTGGCAGGCATTTAAGTGTGATTTGAAGCATATCCATGTAGATGTAGATGTAGATATAGTCGTGGATGCCTGCAGGCCGCTGGCTTTGGATGGGCGTCAAGTGGTTAGCAGACTACAAGCATCTCGGACTACTTCGGAAGTTTTGACTTTGAAGGCACATTTTTAAAGTTCTCAATAACTGTGGGCGGGTGCCACACGCGTGTGTCAGTGTCGAAGTTCTCTGTGATCACGCCACAGAAGGATACGAAACACTATCGCTGAAAAAGCATGAGCACCATTTTCTACTTCGGATCATTTTCAAATTTCGTCAAATGGTTCTGAATGGTCCCCAGTTGTTACAACTATACACGAGAGCATAAATTGCTGTCGCGCTGTGCTCCAAACGGGTGCGATCACATTCGATGGAGATGCAGCCGGACAATGTCCTTAGAGAACCGCTGACACTTCCGAGGGTGTCAGCAGTGCCAAAGGTTGTGAAGAACGCCTTGCGTTGCTCATTGCACAACAAACTGATGTTTTCGACCGAAAACTGTGTGGGAATCAACTCCCCAGGGAAGGGGATGATTTCACTGACGCCGTTTATGCCACCCCCTGCGGCCTTTTCGTGCCGATTTTATGCGGCAGTGTGTCTGAAACGTTTTCCTCGGCAACCTATCAGAATACCGCTTGATTTCAACACTGGCTGTCGCGGTTGAGGCCTCCATCGCAGAGACGTGAAAAGAAGGGGTGAAACATGGGTAAGAGGGGGTATGTCGACCTTCTCATCGTGTGACACGTCCACGATGACATTCTGAGGAATTATTGTGAAATTTGGTGCCAATGTGACATCATTAACCGGTTACGTGTCACATGAACTTCTGAGCTGTAACCTGTTTTTTCGCATATGTCGACACCTTGCTGTTTGAAGCCACGTCGTGCTTGAGGATGACGTCGCAGTGCGCCACGTTTTTGTACCATTACAGAGGAAGGTTGTAGGCACTTTTGAGCGTCTCAGCAGGATTCAGTTACAGGGTTTCGAAAAAGTGACCCTTTAATTGTGTAGTGCAGTGTAATTAGCCAGCTCGAGTAGATAACACACTACTTCCGTGGAACCAGCCGGCCCCTGTGGCCGAGCGGTTCTAGGCGCTTCTGTCCGGAACCACGCTGCTGATACGGTCGCAGGTTCGAATCCTGCCTCCGGCATGGATGTGTGTGATGTCTTTCGGTTAGTTAGGTTTAAGTAGTTCCAAGTCTAGGGGACTGATGACCTCAGATGTTAAGTCCTATAGTGCTTAGAGCCGTTTGAACTTCCGTGGAACCCTATTTCTGTACTCAATAATGGCCTAAGTTTGGCGATGAGCAGAGTCCACAAATTTCTTCGGGTGGCCAATATTCAGATGAACCCATTCATTGATGATTCCATCCAGTAGGCAGGGAAGTCAACTGCTGCATTTCATCTCCTGTTGCAGATCCAGTTATCTCCCGTAGGACTACTCCTTTCAGTGACAGCAGCGTTTGCTGTCTGGTTTGAAACCGACTGCTAAGATGTGGCACTTGTACCTGGTCCCTGTCGGTTAGCGTTTCTTCACGATCACTGTTTATACAGTCAGTTACCAAACACATATCGTTTATGGTAGATATGTTCGTCAGTCTGCGTTGATACATTAACAAATCAGGCAACTTCATTTATGGTGTGGTCATGGGTACGTCAAACACGATTGCTCCTTTCCGCCTCCTGTCACTGCGATCTATCCCATTTCCCTGATTCCATACACCCATGTAGCGCACATACACAATTTCATTGTCATGACTGCGTGGACGGCGGAGGCTAGCATGAGCGCGTGGTACCAATTTTACACGATGTTGGGGAGTCCAAAGCGACCAGTGCGCTCTTTTATGAGGGTTACTATCTTGTTATCACGTGAGCATATTCATATTCAGCATAAGTTACCGATTTTTTTTTTTTTTTGACAAGACATCCATCCATGAAGCTACCTGACAATTACAGTCCTGGAAATTGAAATAAGAACACCGTGAATTCATTGTCCCAGGAAGGGGAAACTTTATTGACACATTCCTGGGGTCAGATACATCACATGATCACACTGACAGAACCACAGGCACATAGACACAGGCAACAGAGCATGCACAATGTCGGCACTAGTACAGTGTATATCCACCTTTCGCAGCAATGCAGGCTGCTATTCTCCCATGGAGACGATCGTAGAGATGCTGGATGTAGTCCTGTGGAACGGCTTGCCATGCCATTTCCACCTGGCGCCTCAGTTCTACATCTACATCTACATCTATACTCCGCGAGCCACCTTACGGTGTGTGGCGGAGGGTACTTATTGTACCACTATCTGATCCCCCCTTCCCTGTTCCATTCACGAATTGTGCGTGGGAAGAACGACTGCTTGTAAGTCTCCGTATTTGCTCTAATTTCTCGGATCTTTTCGTTGTGATCATTACGCGAGATATATGTGGGCGGTAGTAATATGTTGCCCATCTCTTCCCGGAATGTGCTCTCTCGTAATTTCGATAATAAACCTCTCCGTATTGCGTAACGCCTTTCTTGAAGTGTCCGCCACTGGAGCTTGTTCAGCATCTCCGTAACGCTCTCGCGCTGACTAAATGTCCCCATGACGAATCGCGCTGCTTTTCGCTGGATCATGTCTATCTCTTCTATTAATCCAACCTGGTAAGGGTCCCATACTGATGAGCAATACTCAAGAATCGGACGAACAAGCGTTTTGTAAGCTACTTCTTTCGTCGATGAGTCACATTTTCTTAAAATTCTTCCTATGAATCTCAACCTGGCGCCTGCTTTTCCCACTATTTGTTTTATGTGATCATTCCACTTCAGATCGCTCCGGATAGTAACTCCTAAGTATTTTACGGTCGTTACCGCTTCCAATGATTTACCACCTATGGCATAATCGTACTGGAATGGATTTCTGCCCCTATGTATGCGCATTATATTACATTTATCTACGTTTAGGGAAAGCTGCCAGCTGTCGCACCATGCATTAATCCTCTGCAGGTCTTCCTGGAGTACGTACGAGTCTTCTGATGTTGCTACTTTCTTGTAGACAACCGTGTCATCTGCAAATAGCCTCACGGAGCTACCGATGTTGTCAACTAAGTCATTTATGTATATTGTAAACAATAAAGGTCCTATCACGCTTCCCTGCGGTACTCCCGAAATTACCTCTACATCTGCAGATTTTGAACCGTTAAGAATGACCTGTTGTGTTCTTTCTTCTAGGAAATACTGAATCCAATCACAAACCTGGTCCGATATTCCGTAAGCTCGTATTTTTTTCACTAAACGTAAGTGCGGAACCGTATCAAATGCCTTCCTGAAGTCCAGGAATACGGCATCAATCTGCTCGCCAGTGTCTACGGCACTGTGACCAGCGTTCGTGCTGGACGTGCAGACCGCATGAGACGACGCTTCATCCAGTCCCAAACATGCTCAATGGGGGACAGATCCGGAGATCTTGCTGGCCAGGGTAGTTGACTTACACCTTCTAGAGCACGTTGGGTGGCACGGGATACATGCGGACGTGCATTGTCCTGTTAGAACAGCAAGTTCCCTTGCCGGTCTAGGAATGGTAGAACGATGGGTTCGATGACGGTTTGGATGTACCGTGCACTATTCAGTGTCCTCTCGACGATCACCAGTGGTGTACGGCCAGTGTAGGAGATCGCTCCCCACACCATGATGCCGGGTGTTGGCCCTGTGTGCCTCGGTCGTATGCAGTCCTGATTGTGGCGCTCATCTGCACGGCGCCAAACACGCATACGACCATCATTGGCACCAAGGCAGAAGCGACTCTCATCGCTGAAGACGACACGTCTCCATTCGTCCCTCCATTCACGCCTGTCGCGACACCACTGGAGGCGGGCTGCACGATGTTGGGGCGTGAGCGGAAGACGGCCTAACGGTGTGCGGGACCGTAGCCCAGCTTCATGGAGACGGTTGCGAATGGTCCTCGCCGATACCCCAGGAGCAACAGTGTCCCTAATTTGCTGGGAAGTGGCGGTGCGGTCCCCTACGGCACTGCGTAGGATCCTACGGTCTTGGCGTGCATCCGTGCGTCGCTGCGGTCCGGTCCCAGGTCGACGGGCACGTGCACCTTCCGCCGACCACTGGCGACAACATCGATGTACTGTGGAGACCTCACGCCCCACGTGTTGAGCAATTCGGCGGTACGTCCACCCGGCTTCCCACATGCCCACTATACGCCCTCGCTCAAAGTCCGTCAACTGCACATACGGTTCACGTCCACGCTGTTGCGGCATGCTACCAGTGTTAAAGACTGCGATGGAGCTCCGTATGCCACGGCAAACTGGCTGACACTGACGGCGGCGGTGCACAAATGCTGCGCAGCGAGCGCCATTCGACGGCCAACCCCGCTGTTCCTGGTGTGTCCGCTGTGCCGTGCGTGTGATCATTGCTTGTACAGCCCTCTCGCAGTGTCCGGAGCAAGTATGGTGGGTCTGACACACCGGTGTCAATGTGTTCTTTTTTCCATTTCCAGGAGTGTATTTACAGATTACAGCTTTACTGCGCATAGCGACCAAATCACGCAGAAATGAAATTAAAACTCGAATAAAACCAACTGTGTCAAAAGTCAGAGAGGAAAGCCAACTAAAATAACGATATTTTCTTTCGGCCAGTTAACTGTGTGTACGCTTAAATTAGCAGCGGCAATTTGTAATGAGCGAGATATAAGTGCATCTATATCTATATCTCCATTCTGAAAGCCACATTACGGAATGTAGCGGAGGGCATTCCTAGTACAACTATCTTTATCATTTGCACTGTCATACCGCGAAACGTGTGTGTGTGTGTGTGTGTGTGTGTGTGTGTGTTTGTGTGTGTGTGTGTGTGTGTGTGTTGTGGATGGGTGGGAAGGGGAGGGGCGTATGTTGCCGAACTCTTTCTGGAACTTACGCCCTCGGAATTTCAACAGTAGAGCTCTCCCTGATGTATAAATTCTATCTTGTAGGATCTGTCACTTTAGCAATAGCGAACACATTTAAGTGACATCTCGTTCTTAAAAGACGTGGTTGATCAATTTCCATACATGTTGTCTTCTTTGTTTTTTTGGCCTCTTTTCTCCGCAGTAACAAATACACAAACTGTATAGGTTAATTTCCGTATTTAGCAACTGTAATAAAAGTTTCGTTTTATTTGAAAGCATCTTCAGTGGTCAGGGCTTTTTTGTTGTTTGTTCCATTCTTCTTCGTCTTCCACGCGTAAGTTGGTGTGTGAAATCTTATGGGACTTAACTGCTAAGGTCATCAGTCCCTAAGCTTACACACTACTTAACCTAAACTATCCTAAGGACAAACACACACACCCATGCCCGAGGGAGGAATCGAACCTCCGCCGGGACCAGCCGCAGAGTCCATGACTGCAGCGCCTTAGACCGCACGCGTAAGTGTTGAGTTTTTGCATTCGCACTCAGCACTTGCAGTGCAGTTAACAGAGTTACAGTTCTGAATACTAATATCTACTCATTTTGCGTGTTTTGTTTTGCTGTTGTCAATATAACACGCAAAATGACGAGATGATGGTGCACAGAAGCGTAAATCTGTTAAGTGCAGTGAAAGCGCTGCGTGCAAACGCAAATAACCAACGCATACATTTGGAAGACAAAGAAGAATGGGATAAAGAAAAAAAAAACCTGACCGCTGAAGATGCTTTCAAATAAAGCGAAATGCATCTGGTCTTAATAAGACTTTTATTACCACTGCTAAAGACAACAATCAATCTATACAACTTGATCATTTTCTTTCCCTAATAGAAAATATTACCTTGTGGTTTGTGCTTCAAGATGGATCTAATAATACAGTAACCATGGAGGTATAATAAGAGGGGACGGCGCTGCAGACTTACGCTGCATTATCTTGTTTTGAAGCCGGCGCCGCCATGTTAGATGCCCCAAAATACTAGCAGATGACTGTTTATGGTTGCTTCTTGTTCTTAATTTCAGTTTTGCTCTAGAAACAATTGTTTTAAACAGAAAATATTTCAGTTCTTTTGTGAATAACGTAGCATCACGAACGCATTTTCAGACATTTTTATAGTGTTAAGTGCATATTTGATGCAGTAATACGACGTATTTCAACTTGTTAATGTAAATTTGTTTTTTTAGACGTATTGATGTGAGAAGGCTGCTTTCGTAATGTAGCATTTTCCTTAATGCGGACTGACTAAACTGATGTTAGGTCTATGTACTCTTTCTGAAAATACGGGGAACATATATTGCTATGTTTGATCGGTTTCCAATCTTTCCTTCTCACAGTGTTCGCCCAGAGAGCTTGTCGAGTTGGCTTGATGCTCGTAGGAAATCCAGTCAAATGACAAAATAAAATCACTGGAGCAAAAATAGACAGCTCAACCAAAATTCATGTATATAAAAAAATATCGCTTGAACGAGTCCACCTGCGAATGAAATGGGATTCCTTTACGCTTTAGACTATAACCACAATGATCAGTACACATGTAAATGATGCAAGCTGGCATTTTTCACGAGAAGTCAATACTTGGGCAACTAACATGGCGGACGTAGGCTTCGAGTTTGTGACATCAAGACAACTCCCTTTGTTATATCTCCATGAAGAAAAAGCCCTCTAACCTTTATGGGAAGAGAGATTCCGCTGAAAGAGTGAGAGCGCACATTTTCTGGTTATGGTTTTTCTTTGTGAACCACGGACAATTTATACTTTGCATAGTATATTTGCAAAATTTTCGGGTGACAAATCAATACAAGTAGTATTAATTTCATGAAACTGAACATTATCTACTGAGCACTTTCTCTAGAATTCACAAATATTTTGATTTAAGTTGCTCGAAAAGATTATTAACAAGGTTGACCGATTTGAACTACTACGCACTCATAATCAGAGCTATTCAACCTGTCAGAGTACTGTTCACTAAATGCAAAAAGACCGATCAACGTTGTTACCAGCTCTCCTATTAAGGTAGCTTTGAAAAAACGTTGTTTTGGATGTAAGAAAAAAATGTATTACTCGAACACAATTACTGCTTCCGACTACGGTGTGCGTACTCAAAGTGCTCTGGGCGAAAAACACGATTTTACGATACAGACGCTAAATAAATAGAAACCATTTTTACGTCAAGTGTGCTGCACCACTGTCACACACATGTTTTGTACGTATACGTCCTCCATCTAGTGGATGCAGCTTAAATGTATTCATGATAAATAACGGTTCTGTGTGTGCGAATTTGTTGGTATTCTGTAGCGCTGTTTCGAAGTAAAAACTGAAAACAAGGTCGTTTCAGATTGTGAATTTCAGTCTAATGTCATCCTGCTCTCACCCTTGCGTACGCAGCCTGGTTCTCTTTTCATTAATAATCTCGCAGCGTTTCGCAACACGGAGAGAAACTGTTACAGAAACTTACGACGGTTGCAATTGCTTATTTCGATGAAACCTTCCCCATTCAAACGTTACCACTGTATCCTCGGTACTCGCCTCATTTGCACTGAAACAGCAGTCCGTGTGGGGGTCGCGGTTGTATCACAACGCATCGGAAAAGATTGAAAAGTTCTGTAAACTGGACTGAGCTTGTGTTTTCACTCCAAGCACTGAGGCTTTTGTGCACTGTATCACACACAGATGGGGAAGCCTCAGCAGCTATGCAGCCCACTCCCACACAAAGAAAGAGCGTTTAATCCTCGCAGTGCCTCCGAGCAAGGTGGCGTAATGGTTAGCACACTGGACGCGCAGTCGGGAGGACGACTGTTCAAGTCTACCTCCTTATTAGTATATAGAATTGGAAGGAGAATCAGCATTGGTCGTATTTTTTTGTTTTATTATCCGCAAAATCGATTTTCGGTCACTTAGTGACCATCCTCAGTGCTGTAATATACAATTAAAATTGGTAGGCACTGGTACGCTGGTATCAACAAGCTTAGAGCGAAAACATGACTTGACAAATACTATCTTATATTATAAATTATAACATTTGGGCAGTGTAGATCCTCTGTGTGGGTTGCAATAATGATCTTAACAACGATTCCTTTCTCTTTGGTTTCTGATTATTTCTTGTTCCTTCTTATTCAGTTCCTTTTCTCCAGAGTTAGAGACAGCTGTGACTGAAAATGTACGGTCGCTGTCGTACTGAGAGAAAAGTATTCGACTTTTTAGAAGAACCTACAGATCCTGAAATTGAATTTAGTGATAGCGATAAAGTGGCGAGAATTTGGGTGCAGTGATGACTCTGAAGACGAATTCTGAGCACCTGCAGCTGACGATGGCGCAGCTGGTGAGGTCAATGAGAAGTATATTTGAACCACTGGAAAAGCTTTTCGTCCAAATCTCCTCATATCACAAGGCGAGTAACACAAAACATAGTGAAGCAGCAGGAAGGCCTAAGAAATGAAGATAAAGTGGGAACAATAAGAGAATCATTTGAAAAGATTTTTTCTCCAGACATGGTTAACATCATAGTAAAGCATACCAATGAAGAAGCGTTGAGACAGGATTGAATTCACGGCATACGTAGCGCTACTTATTAGTAAAGGGAAGAAAGGCGATAGTAAGTCACCTATTCCCGATTTATGGTCCAACACTTCAGTAAGGTTTATTTATACTGCTACTATGAGTAGAACTAGATTCCGTCAGCTTACTTAAATAATAAGATGCGATGACAGACAGATTCGAAATGAGCCCAGGGAACATGTTGCTGCAATACGAAATGTATTTGACAAAATGAACGAATTACTGCCAGGATATTCTGCTGGGATGCATACTGTAACTGATGAAATGACGTCATTGTTCCGCGCCAGGTGTGCCTTCAAAGTCTTCATGAAGGAAGAACTTGGAAAGTATTGTATACTTCTATGAATGTTCACAGCCTCCAAAACCAGATGTGATCTCAGCATGGAGCCGTATACAGGGCTGAAAAATGACAATGAACGACAATCAAATTCAACTGCGACTGCAGTGAAACACCTGATTGTGGTTATACAAAATTCAGGGTGCAGTGTCACTACAGACACTCGTAGGAACATTAAAAGCTAATAGGAAGCATATATCTCAAGAACTGAAAGTCATCTCAAGAAGAGAATTATATTTCACTAAATTTGCTTTCATTGATTCTAGTACTGGAAGTACCCCAATGACAGTTGTTTCTTATATGCCCCGTGAAAAACCTAAAAGAGTCCTTCTGTTGCTGTCGATTCAATATTATGACGCTCCAATTGGTTCACCTACTGGCACTAAGAAGAAAACAGTCATAAATTTATATTATAACGAGACGAAAGGCGGCGTTGACACAATCGATCAAACTGTGAGGGCTACGGGCTACAAGAGGGTGGCCGCTAACTATTTTCTATACCCTTGTGGACATAGCAGCGTTAAATGGTTATACATTGTTTCTCCTCAGCTTCCCTGAGTAGAATAAGACAAAATATTATAGTAAGCGACGGCTAAAAATGTTAGAGGGCTCCAGAAGTGCATGGTTTCAGCCATGGGAAGTATTCTCGGACGGAATATAAAGAGGAAGTTCGCTGCAAAGAAAGCTGAAGGAGGGAGGGGAAGATGTAGTTCGTGTTGTCTTGAAAGCCAGTCAAAACAGTGAAGTACAATAAAGTGAATAAAACAAAAATGATCTGTAACAACTGTAAGAGATACACACGCAGTAAACACAGCAAGAAAACTGTTATACGTTCCAAGTATGAGGACGTTTCCGACGAAATTGATGAACAAATGATGCCAGAAACTACGTAATAAAAATTGCTGTATTTAACCTAAAATATCTGTAATATTTTAGAATTACAACGAAGTCTTCTTCAATAACTCTGCAATGACTTTTACTACCAATGTAAAGATGAACAGCTCAAGAAAATAGACTAAATAAACTTAAATAATGAAAAAAGTGAAAAATACTAAACACGTTTTTGTAGAGAGTGCTAAAAGAAATTTCCAATTTCTGGTCCTTTATTACACATGAAGAGCCAGCCCTTTATACAATATTTTATCGATAAATGTCCATGAAATTAAAGAAATTTGAATTATAATTTCTTTTGTGATGGGCACAAACTCTGTGAAATAATAAGCATCTGCTCGTATGTCAATAGCTTGTATCAGATAAAAATTTTATTATGTGTTCAGCATGCCAAAAATAAATGACACTGAAAATTTGTTTTGTTTCTGATCTATGTTGTTGATAAATGTCACATACAAAACCAAGCCCCATGTAACGCGACTGTACTGCCATTTAAATGCTGCGCGTTCGCTGTTTTCCCCTCTTCTCCCTCCTCGCGATCAGACGGCGTGGCTTGGCGTTGGAGGAAATCTGAAGCGAGGCTGAGAACTTTGGCACTCGGCCTCGGGCATGGCTGGCCAGGGGAAATCTAAGGGCTGGTCGATCCACACTGAAGCCCCAAAGAAACAGGCATAGGCATGCCTATTCAAATACAGAGATATATAAACAGGCAGAATAGGGCGTTGCGGTCGGCAACGCCTATATAAAGTTACGTTGTGCAAGACGCGACAGTTGGCTGCGACTGCGACGCTGCCCCCTCCTCTTTTCCCACCCTGGCAGACGGCGACACGGCCGCAACACGACAGGAGTCGTCGCTGTTTCCCAAGCTCCGGTCGGCGGCGGCGGATTCAAATACATAAGAAAAATAAGAATTCCGATTTTCTTGCTGTAAAAAATACTGTATGTTAATGCAACAAAGTTACATCGGCTCCCAGAGTTAGTTTTTCGATACAGATTCTCCTTTTACTTTAAAAAATTGAAAAGTATCTCTTCCGGTTTTGCGTGTTTTTTTCGCTGTATATTACTTCTCTATCAATTGTGATGAAAGCAAAAGGCACAAAAAATTGATGTTTGCGTATCTTACAGTTCCACATCACAGCTTGATAATGAGGTGTCTATTTTTCCGATATTCATCACAGTTATTCCGATACTTAATTTACAAGTAACCTACTGCATAAAATTTGAATTGTGTACAGTGAAAAATGTGGTCGCTGGCTACTTTACGTATGGTTCACGTTAGGTCATACATCGTTGCCGTTGAAAAGAAGCTAACATATCGAAATTATTTTTAAAGTTGAGATCAGAATGATATCGATCTCCGTTTCCTAGATTTGGGCTCATATATCTCCGGGAGCGTCGCGACTAGCCGCCAGTTCTGTCGACGCGCAACGAGAATCGTGTGGTCATCACACGATAGAGAATGCATTTGTTTTGTTTCGCTGACACATTTGGACCTAATGAAACCATTTTATGTCATATATTTCTCCTGTATGAGTTACTAATATTTCTCCATATGCTCTTGACAATTTCATTTAAAATGCCACGAAATGTAGGTTTCTTAAAGCCAAGCAGAACCCATTTTCTTGGTTTTGCTGAGGCATCTGAACCTGTTCCGAGCTTTCTTTCTCGTTTATTTCTCTGATACGAGTCCCGAATATTCCTCCATCTGTTTTGCACATTTCACCTAAAATTCCAATGAAACATAAGTTTATTAACAATAAGCGCACACTAGCGTTTTTGCATTGTTTCAAGTTCTTGACAACAAGATAGGGTTACACCTTAAACATCTCTAGAATTTTCATTCTGAACGTCTACAGTATACACTGGCAGAAATGCGGAAGAAATAATGTCCGTGCTTATTCACAAAATTTCCCCAAATTATACTTGTCAGTTTCTCCCATGCAGAAACTTTTGGAACAAGCTAAGGCAACTTTCATAGCCGACTGACTCTTTACTCCCATCCAAATGAACTTCCATATTCTTATATTCTGACAGCATACATCGTTATGGATGACATGAACACTTAATCTTGCCAAGCTGCACTCAAAAGATGACTCCAGGATTTACAAAAGACGAATTTCAATTGTGAACTGTGTCAGAAAGGCCTTGTAAAACAGTAGTGCACTTTTGGCACAAGTTTTTTGAGCACCATCTTCTACCAATGAATTGAAGTGAATGTGACAAATTACTTATTGCAGCATACTGTTTGCGCAATCTGTTGAGAAACGCCTTCCTCAAAAACGAACATCTATTGATTACACAAAGCTGTACAACAATCTGGTGGTGGTTTTTCACAACTAGAAGGTATCATCAAGACACCAATCTACCGTTTACTTTCAAAGTGAAGGTATTGTGAAATGTAACTTTCTCGTTGTACTTTAGATTGTTCATTTTATAATGTACTTGCCGTCTTCAATTTTTATCGTCACAGGAAAGAGTAATGCGAAAATTGACCTTCAAGTTCATTTTCATCATTATAATTCTACATCTGCATGGATTATACTGTTTTTCATAACAGGCCTGAAAAATTTGCATTAATGGGAAAATATTATACATTTCACTCACCTGCCAGTTTCAACTGTGCACTAATTTCTTCCCAAATTCTGTCTCTGAACATAGTGTCTCTATATTTAGGATTCTTCAAATCGTAAAGGCAAGGATGTTGCGAGACCAGCTCACAGAGCATCACATCCTGTGAGTGGCTCATTTCAGTTTTCCTTGACTGGCTCGACATCTTTCTGGCAGCCGTACGTCTTTGTGTCGTCCGACTTCCGTCGCAACACTGCTCACTGGTGCAGTGCTGCGACAGCTGCCGCAACAGTCGCGCGTCGCATCCCAAACTGGAACTGCGCATGCGCCAGCAGGCAACTTCTGACGTCACGTAGCGACCCGTCGCAGTCGCTAGTGTGCGTCGCGTACCTTAAGACAACAAATGTCGGTCGCAGATGTTAGATCGTACACTGTTGCTACAATGGCAGGTTAACAAGATTTAAGTGAGTTTAAACGTCGGCTCACAAGCTGTGGGACACAGCATCTCTGAGGCAGCGATGAATTGCGGATTTTCTAGTACGACCATTTCACGAGTGTACCGTGAATATCAGGAATCCAGTAAAACATCGAATCTCCGACATCAGTGTGGTCGGGAAAAGATCCTGCAGGAAAGAGACCAACGACGACTGAAGAGAATGGTTCAGCGTGACAGAAGTGCAACCTTTCCGCAAATTGCTGTAGATTTCAATGCTGGGCCATCAATATGTGTCAGTGTGTGAATCATTCAACGAAACACCATCGACATGGGCTTTCGGAGCCGAAAGCCCATTCGTGTACCCTTGATAGCGGCACAACACAAAGCTTTACACCTCACCTGGGCCCGTCAACACCGATGATGGATTGTTGATGACTGGAAACATGTTGCCTGATTGGGCGAGTCTCGTTTCAAAATGTATCGAGCGAATGGACGTGTATGGGTATGGAGACAACCTCATGAAGCCATGGACCCTGCATTTGAGCAGGGGACTGTTCCAGCTGGTGGAGGCTGTGTAATTGTATGGCGCATGTGGAGTCGGAGTGATATGTGACCCCTGATACGTCTAGACATGATTCTGACAGGTGACATGTACGTAAGCTTCCTGTCTGATGATCTGCAACGATTCATGTCGATTGTGCATTCCGACGGGCTTGGGAAATACCAGGAGGACAATACGACACCCCACACGTCCATAATTGCTACAGCGTGTCTCCAGGAACACTCTGCACCGAGCGAGGTGGCGCAGTGGTTAGCACACTGGACTCGCATTCGGGAGGACGACGGTTCAATCCCGTCTCCAGCCATCCTGATTTAAGTTTTCCGTGATTTCCCTAAATCGTTTCAGGCAAATGCCGGGATGGTTCCTTTCAAAGGGCACGGCCGATTTCCTTCCCCATCCTTCCCTAACCCGAGCTAGCGCTCCGTCTCTAATGACCTCGTTGTCGACGGGACGTTAAACAACACTAACCCCCCCAGGAACACTCTGCTGGGTTTAAACACTTCCGCTGCCCACCAAACTCCCCAGCCTTGAACACTATTGAGTATATCTGGGATGCCTTGCAACGTGCTGTTCAGAAGAGATCTCCAGCCCCTCGACCTCTTACGGATTTATGGACAGCCCTGCAGGATTAACGGTATCAGCTCCATGCTACGTCGTGTTGCGGCACTTCTGCGTGCTCGCGGGTGCCCTACACGATATTAGGCAGGTGTACCGGTTTCTTTGGCTCTTCAGCATATTAATCTTTGTTTTATAGTGTTTCTTAAGTTATTAACTTTTCCTACAAAAGAACGTCCTACTAACGAGTCATCCAGAATTGTGGGCTGTTATCATTCCATAGTCTTTTGGTGACAGTTGAAATGAAATTCCTCAAAGACACATTTTGAAGGCTGTTTTTCTGGCTAGAATCCTGTTACTTTGAAGTAGTTCAGATCCTACTGTCATTATCTTTGTGTAGCTCGTCTACCATTCGCTGACTAGTGAAAAGTGGGATAAGTGGCTTTCGACGATTTACTAACCGTGATTGTTGCCAAAAAGATCATTCACGTGCTGATTTGTCCGAGGCGACGGACTTCAGCTCCTACAGAAAGAGAACCTACAGACCATTGAAGTTAGTAGGTTCGGGTAATGAAATCATTTATTGAAAAAATAGCACACAAATGCGAGGTAACCCTGTAATAAGTCTTCCTTAAGATATCGCCCACAGATATTAGCCTCCTGGCGAGTAACTGACTCGCTGTAGGACAAAATCAAAAGTTACACATAGTTCCATACATTGCACTTACAGATGGAGGGATGGATGGATGGAGAGGGTTTTAAGGGCGCACGACGGCAAGATCTTCAGCGTCCGCTCAGTAACAGATTGAGAAGGGTGTCAAGAAAAGACTCAGAACCATAAGATTAAACAGAACGTAAGACACAGGAAACAAGCTTGGAAAACTATGTGCCTACCCACACCGAAGCGTAGGACGAAGCATGCCGCCAGCAGTGAAACATGGACAACTCAGGAAGAAAGTGGTAGAGGGATTGGTTGGTTGGTTGTTTCGGGGAAGGAGACCAGACAGCGTGGTCATCGGTCTCATCGAATTAGGGAAGGATGGGGAAGGAAGTCGGCCGTGCCCTTTCAGAGGAACCATCCCGGCATTTGCCTGGAGTGATTTAGGGAAATCACGGAAAACCTAAATCAGGATGGCCGGACGCGGGATTGAACCGTCGTCCTCCCGAATGCGAGTCCAGTGTCTAACCACTGCGCCACCTCGCTCGGTGGTAGAGGGAGCTAGAGCAATATAGCAGGTGGTAGTGGCTGGCTGACCACAAGGAGAAGGGGAGGAGCCAGCCACTGTGCAATACACTAAAACCTCCAGCCTAAAAGTTTAGGCCAGAGTCCAGACACATCACAAAACTTTAAAACCCTAGACACACACGTCTCATCATTAGGACAGGGCAGATCCCCATCAACTTACATTACGGTATAAAATGCAGTCTGTTAAAATGTGCCGGACAGAGATGTACACACCACAAGCATCACAAATCGGGGGATCCTACCGCCGTAATAGAAATCTATGTGTGAGAGGGCAGTGCCCAATCCGAAGACGCGTAAGGGTCACTTCTTCCCGCCTGAGCACCCGGCAGGAGGTACGCCACGGCCGGGTTGTTGACTTCACCAACCGCAGTTTATTGGCCGTCACCGCCAGCCATTCTTCCTCCCACAACTCCATGCACTTCTTGTGGAGTGCAGAAATGACAGACCGCGCCGTTGGAGCCAGTACAGTTAGTCATATATCAGCTGGACCATCTCCTCAGTTGGTTACAGATTCTGCAATGATTGTAAGGCACTAAGAGAATCGGAGCAGAGGAGAAATCGATTGCCCCGAACACGATTCATCCGCTTCAGTGCCTTCAGGATCGCGTGGAGCTCCGCTGCGAAAACGGTATATTCATCAGGGAGGCGAATCCGGGTAACATGATCAGGGAACACTACAGAACAGCCAAGGAAATTCTCCTGTTTGGAGCCATCAGTGTATACGACCGTAAAATCGTGATGCGCATCTAGAATTAGCAGTCACTAGAGGGAGCGCGGAAAATAGACCAAACTGAAAAAAGACAACGAAAGAAGCCAACCATGGGTGACTAATGCTGTCCCAGGAAACAGGGGTCGGACGATAAAGCTTATCACACTACGACATGTGGCTCTGCAGTGCAGGTATGTCGCGGTGGAGATGTAGCGACACACAGTCACAACCGCCGTAGAGCGGTGCGTTTCCTAACGCAAATCGTAACGGTCAGGTCGCGGAAACGCAGGGTTGCTGCTATTGATAGAACGCAACAATTGCCATGAAATGGAGAAGGGCTGTTTGTGACCTCGAGTTCTCCACAGTTTTGTGCGTCCGCTATTATGAAACAATTTCCTGTAGCCAACATACAGGGACTAGAGGCAGTGCCATTCCAGCAGCGTCGACCTGTCGGAGCGCCACCGTCCTTTGACCCCCAGGTTGGAAAACTTGTTTGCATTCGAATTTTCATAAACTGGGGGTAGAGCTGATTTGAGTCCGCTACTGCATGTCTTCAACTTTTATTTGAAATAACGACTACGGAACTTGTTGGACTTCGCCATTTTGGTGTTTTCTTTGTTAATTAATCTGGTAATGTCAAAATCACTCTTTCACTCGAACCGATGATCCTCTCTGTAGACAAGACACCGGTGGTGTTTGCTGGCATGGAAAAATTAATTTAATATTATAAGAAGGGAAATTAGGTTTGGCTGCATATTAATTCATCAACTGACGGGCCTGAGTTTAGTATCAAATTACTCGGAATTTCATCAGGAGACCAATCTGTGATCGAAATTAAGGAATTAATTTTATTTCTCTCTCTTCCATTGTGGTAGGGACTGGTCCGCACAGGAGATGCGTCTGGTGAAGTTGACACCCGATTTTCAATGAATATACAATGATGTCAGAGTTATTGACATACATTCTATAGTTTTCAATTCTCTGTACAAAATTTGAATAGTTCTGCAGAGCACTGCTCGGGAAGAGATCAGTCTTGTAAAAGAATCATCTGCTAATTTGTGAAAATTATGATCGTAATATTCTGAATAGTTCCCCAAGAGTTCTACGCTAAACCTTAATGACAATTTTTGTGCAAATAATAGTTTAGGAGGTAACTGCAATAAAATAATGAGGAATCATTTTCACTGCAGAAAATATACATAATCGCACTAGAGCTCTAATCACGGTTCTGGATAACACCCCAAGAGTCCTGTCGAAAGTACTTGTGACACTTCTTTGTCCAGATAACAGTTTAAGAGATAACTGCAATAATGAGGTAGCCACTTTTACTACATAAAATATCAATCCTTACAACAGTTCAGATCACAGTTCTGGATAGCGGAGGTAGAGTTTGCGGCGTTTTTAACAGATCGTGTTAACGTATATTTAGTTTGCAGTGCGAAGCGTTCTAGTATCTGTAGTACCATGGAGATGTCGTGGGAAGAGTTCACAGTGCTATTTTAATTTATTTACAGGAGGCAGCGCAAACTTATTTTCACTCTTGGAAGACTACCGTGATCACAAATCAGCCCCAGACTATCTATTAAACAGCTGAATATCGTGGAATTCTGTTAAAAGAAAGGGAGAAGATTTGAATGATAAATCCTTAAAGCTTATTTGTAAACGATTAGGTAAAAATCAGCCAACAAAGAAGAGGTTAATTAATAAGGACGCGTCGATATGCCAGCGCTTTAGTACATACTCTGGAAACCGCTGTAAAACATGGCATAGGACGCTTACCGTTCCATAACATATTAAAATTTTTCCCCATTCCATTCGCGTATAGAATGCAAGAAGAATGACCTGAAACACCTCTGTGTGCGCTGTAAGTAAGTTAGTTTTGTCTTTGTGGTCCCTGATGGAGCGAAATGTGACTGGGGGGGGGGGGGGGGGGGGGGAGCTAAACTAAATTCCTTGATTATTCACTTAATAGCGGTTCTTGAATTTCGTAAGCAAGCGTCCGCGGGATATTTGGTGTCTATCTTCAAACGATAGCCAATCGAAGTTTTTGAGCATTTCAGTAACGGTCTTTGATGAGTCATACAACCTTGCAAGCATTTGTGCTGCCCATATTTGTATCGTTAAATGTCCCTCTTAGTTGTATTTCGTATGGGTCAAGTACTTGAACATTATTCAAGGGCGACTCGCGCAAGTGTTTTGCAAGCTACATGGTGACAATTACTGAACTATATGAACTAAAATCGTCATAAATTCTTAACAGTGTGCGTTAGGAGGTTCAAACTGCATGTTTGACCGAGGAGCATATTGGGAATTTTGATGTGAATATTGTTTGGTTTGGCGACGAAGCCCACTTTCATTCGGGTGGGTTCGTCAGTAACCAAAGCTGGTGCATTTGGGAGACTCTGAATCCGAATTTCGCGATCAAAAAGTCTCTTTACCCTCAACGGGTGACTATGTGGTGTGCATTGTCCAGTCACGGAATAATCGGTGGGATATTCCTTCATGGCACTGTGAGTACCAAATGGTATGTGAAGGTTTTGGGAGATGATTTCATCACCATTATCCAGAGTAATCCCGATTTCGACAAGATGTGGTTCATGCAGGAACTCGACCTCATCGAAGCAGGAGGGTGTTTGATATCCTGGAGGAGCACTTTGGGGACCGCATTCTGGCTCTGGGGTACCCAGAGGCCACTGGCTTGGGCCTCGATTGGCCACCGTATTCTGCGGGTTTGAACACATGCGACTCCCTTTTGTAGGGCTATGTTAAAGGCAAGGTGTACAGTAATAACCCCAAAACCATTATTGAGATGAAAACAGCCATTCAGAAGTCATCGACAGCGTCGATGTTCCGACACTTCTGCGGGTCATGCAGAATTTCGATATTCGTCTGCGCCACATCTTCGCCAATGACGGCAGGCGTATCGATCGTGTCATAACCTGAATCAGAATATCTGTAGTGACGTTTACATGTTGAGTAAAGTTTGTGCACGCCATAGTTTGTAACTAATTTAGGTTTTTTTCATATAGTTCAATAATTGTTACTCTACGTCTGCTTTGTAGACTGAATACGTTTTCCCGGTATCCTACCAATAAACTGAAGTCCTACACCTGATTTTTATGAGTTTGTTTTTGTATACAGGTGTACGATGTAAGGCGGATTTGCTCACTATTCGACAAATTGTCACATATGTACTCACACCCAAGCGGGAGACACTGAAACGGAACTACTTGGTGTGACGAAGAGGACTGCTCTTAAAATTCCAAGAATATATCTGACACGTAAATGGAGACCGGGAGAGTAAAGGATGCGGACGAGCCCATACAAACTCAACAACATTGTATCCCACTTACTTACACAGGAACTTCATACACTACTGGCCATTAAAATTGCTACACCCTGAAGATGACGTGCTACAGACGCGAAATTTAACCGACAGGAAGAAGATGCTGTGATATGCAAATGATTAGCTTTTCAGAGCATTCACACAAGGTTGGCGCCGGTGGCGACACCTCAACGTGTTGACATGAGGAAAGTTTCCAACCGATTTCTCATACACAAACAGCAGTTGAGTGGCGTTACCTGGTGAAACATTGTTGTGATGCCTCGTGTAAGGAGGAGAAATGCGTACCATCACGTTTCCGACTTTGATAAAGGTCGGACTGTAGCCTATCGCGATTGCGGTTTATCGTATCGCGACATTGCTGCTCACGCTGGTCGAGATCCAATGACTGTTAGCAGAATATGGAATCGGTGGGTTCAGGAGGGTAATACGGAACGCCGTGCTGGATCCCAACAGCCTCGTATCACTAGCAGTCGAGATGACAGGCATCTAATCCGCATGGCTGTAACAGATCGTGCAGCCACGCCTCGATCCCTGAGTCAACAGATGGGGACGTTTGCAAGACAACAACCATCCGCACGAACAGTTCGACGACGTTTGCAGCAGCATGGACTATCAGCTCGGAGACCACGGCTGCGGTTATACTTGACGCTGCATCACAGACAGGAGCGCCTGCGATGGTGTACTCAACGACGAACCTGGGTGCACGAATGACTAAACGTCATTTTTACGGATGAATCCAGGTTCTGTTTACAGCATCATGATGGTCGCATCCGTGTTTGGCGACATCATGGTGAACGCACATTGGAAGCGTGTATTCGTCATCGCCATACTGGCGTATCACCCGGCGTGATGGTATGGGGTGCCATTGGTTACACGTCTCTTGTTCGCATTGACGGCACTTTGAACAGTGGACGTTACATTTCAGATGTGTTACGACCTGTGGCTCTACCCTTCATTCGATCCCTGCGTAACCCTACATTTCAGCAGGATAATGCACGACCGTATGTTGCAGGTCCTGTACGGGCCTTTCTGGATACAGAGAATGTTCGACTGCTGCCCTGGCCAGCACATTCTCCAGATCTCTCACCAATTGAAAACGTCTGGTCAATGGTGGCCGAGCAACTGGCTCGTCACAATACGCCAGTCACTACTCTTGATGAAGCGTGGTATCGTGTTGAAGCTGCATGGGCAGCTGTAACTGTACACACCATGCAAGCTCTGGCCTAGGCGTATCAAGGCCGTTAATATGGCCAGAGGTGGTTGTTCTGGGTGCTGATTCCTCAGGATCTATGCACCCAAATTGCGTGAAAATGTAATCACATGTCAGTTCTAGTATAATATATTTGTCAAATGAATACCCGTTTATCATCTGCATTTCTTCTTGGTGTAGCAATTTTAATGGCCAGTAGTGTAGTTGGGCTGTTATAGTTCTTTAAAGTATGGCAACAGAACACGCTCTGTGTCGACATGCAGTATCATCTTGAAGAGTAACTTCTCCTCCTTGTGTGAGCTGTCTGATTTAAGGAACGAGTATGTGATATTTTTGAGCAGCGCAGGAAAGCGCAGGGTTTTGTGCGTTCAAATAACTCGACAGTCCCCGGTGTGTCTCGGTGTATGTCTCGGTTACTGTCTCGGTGACTGTCTCCTCCCAAGAATCACTGACTGAAAGACGACTACCCAATAAAATTCCATACCAACTCCTCTTACATGGAAAATCCAACAAGAAATGTCAGAAAACATAAATTACCAGAAGCCAGGGACAAGAAATATTTGAAATATTATTTCACTGCAAATAATTGAATCATGAACTCAGTTGAATGAGAAATGGGAAAGCAGCTGGAATCGATGTTGCAAGCGCGGACAGACAGAACACCTCGACTACAGTGCTAAAAATGGATTTCACAGCTCTTTAACAACTGTCTAACCATGTGCAAGATCCCAAAGACGTGGAGAAAATCAAAGATAGCAGCGCTGTCGAAACCCGGGAAAGACGCAGGCGAACCGAAGGACCACCGCCCAACAGCGCTCCTAAGCCATCTGTATAAGCTGTATGAACGAATGATTTTAAATCACATACCAAATATTGCAGAACATAGCTAATTCCCCAACAGGTCGGATTCAAACCTGGAAAGTCGTGCACCGATCAAATCCTGTACTTTACAGAACACATAAAGAAAGGGTTCGAAAACAAACAACAGGTACAGCTCTAGTTGACTCAAGTTCTGCGTACGACACTGTCAACCATTAAGTGCTCATGAAAAAACTCTATGACACATGTAAGACATATAAGTTCACAGTGCTGCAGTGCAAGCTGTATGCATCACAGGACGCTGAAACATCGTAAGTATTTCCACCAATCAGTGTGCTCGCAGAGTATGCTGAAAAAATAATAGTTCCACTTTTTGCCACCGGGTGAAAACATGACGCCCTAAGCAGTCTTAAAAGAGGAGGAATGATGAAACGCACGAGAACGGTGGTTCTGGCACGTTTGTTAGCATATGTTACAACATGTGTTCAATTTGGTCTCCCAACTCGGCATCAACTGCTGCATCCGTAACACGGCAGGTCGATAGTTGCTCATAGCATATCCTGTATGATCAGAGCGATATCTCGTCGTTTGTTATCGTGATCAGGAAGAGTCCAAACATATCCCTGATGGAAACGATCATTCAGATATCCTCACAACGAGAAGTCACAGGGGGATCTGGAAGTCCACACGTCTTGAAACTGCCTAGAGATGATGATGTCGTTACCGAAGGTTTCGCGCCGGCCGCGGTGGTCTAGCGGTTCTAGGCGCTCAGTCCGGAACCGCGCGACTGCTACGGTCGCAGGTTCGAATCCTGCCTCGGGCATGGATGTGTGTAATGTCCATAGGTTAGTTAGGTTTAATTAGTTCTAAGTTCTAGGCGACTTATGACCACAGCAGTTAAGTCGCATAGTGCTCAGAGAGCCGAAGGTTTCTCGAAGAAAATATTTTATATGGCAAACGATATGTGGTGTGACACCATCTTGCCTGCAAATAGTGGTGCAG
Organism: Schistocerca cancellata; assembly: GCF_023864275.1. Classification (NCBI taxonomy): domain Eukaryota; kingdom Metazoa; phylum Arthropoda; class Insecta; order Orthoptera; family Acrididae; genus Schistocerca; species Schistocerca cancellata. The sequence continues at coordinate 868,670,010 of NC_064627.1, read as the reverse complement.
ACACAGTTGCGCTCTTGCAAAGCTGGAATCACGTGTTACACAAGGAGATCCTTAACGTGCAGATGTCACTGTACACATAACAGGCCCGCGAGATGTTATCTCCTTGAAGAGAAAAGGACCGAGAATGAAGGAGCTTGTGAAGCCACACTGTACAGTCCCATTAGCTAAGTGCAGTAGATGTTCACGAGCAACATGTGGTGGGGCAGAACACCACATGTGACAGTTCTATGCATTCAGGGCACTGTGCAGAGTGTAATGCTCCTCTTCCACCCAGAAAATATTTCCCGGCCACATTTATTCCATTTCCATGCGTGGCAAAAAACGAAGAGCAAAGTCACGGCCGGCCGTTGTGGCCGAGCTGTTCTAGGCGCTTCAGTCTGGAACCGCGTGATCGCTGCGGTTGCAGGTTCGAATCTTGCTTCGGTCATGGATGTCTGTGATGTCCTTAGGTTAGATAGGTTTAAGTAGTTCTAAGTTGTAGGGGACTGATGACATCAGAAGTTAAGTCCTATAGTGCTCAGAGCCATTTGAACCATTTGAGCAAAGGCAGGGCATTGTAGCCTATCTTCGAGTTTCATTTGGTTCACATTCTGAATCTTCTAGAGATGCCAGTGTATAATGCGCCACAAAATCTTTTGAATTGTTCAGCAGGGAGGGATAATGATCGTGACTCAGCACAAGCGCTGGCTGCAGAATTTGTGGCATATGCTGGACGGTCAATTATAGCTACAGAAACTTCATAAACAATTATCATGGGAACGGCCCACCTCCCTCTCGGTGCACCACCTAAATCACCTGTTTTTTCAAATTTCTTGATCGTAGTGTTTAGCGCATTTATTGACATGGTGCCTCTTCGCAACTGTTATTGTTCGCGATATTCCCGCAATGCAGCGCTGCTATTGCTGTCGCTCCAATAAAACAAATTTACCAGCATTGCACGGTATTTCTTAGGCACTGCGTTTCGTACGGGAAACTTCAACCTTATTAGCCCTACATACCAACAGTCACTTCATAAAAGAAATTAACGTGCTTTGCCAAACGACAAACAGCATACTGACATCACAGGAAACATTTCACATTCTGACTTCTTACAGCGCCATATTTTCACCTGGTGACAGAGAGTAGAACTATTATTTTTCAGCATACTCTGGAATTGCAGCGATTAATGGACGTACTTACGATGTTTCAGTGTCCTACGATGCACGCAGCCCGCACTTCAGCACTCTTAACACCCGTCAGTTCACGACTGCCGTTCAGTAAGTAATGTCCCACATTTTTTAAAAAGTCATTGATATACATAGACAAACGTCCATGTTGGTGCTTACATTTGATGTTTATTCTGAGACCCGGTGAAGATTCGAACCGTTCTGGCAAATGGCAGAGCCGTAATACAGCGTCAGAATAGCGTCTACATACGACTCACGTTACAAGCAGCGTGCTGTTATTGAATTCTTGTGTGCAGAAAAAGAAATCGTGGTGAACATCCATGAACGTTTGTGCGCCGTTGATAGAAGTACAGTTGGGAAATGGATAAAGAAAATTACAGCCTCTGGAAATGCAGAAACAGAGCTTCATGGTTAGCCACGTTCGGGACGTCCTGTCACAGCCACTGCTCCAGACATGCTGAATCGCGCGGATGCCGTTATTCGTGCCGACCGGGCCAGCGCATCTCAACTCGACAATTGGCTCTACAGTTGTGGGTCAGCATTAGAAGTGTGTCTGCAACGATCGAGACTCTCGAATATTCAAAGAGGTGCTCACGATGGGTTCCGCGAATGCTCACAGCGGACCACAAGATTCAAAGAAAGGCCGTTTCGTCTGAATTGTTGGAGCTTAAAGATTCACTACGGGGAACACACTTTGAAGATGACGAGAGTGTCAATCACGCAGTGAAAACATGGCTACGACTACAGGACAAGAGCTTTTACCATCAGGGAATACATGTTCTTCCTCAACGTCGGCGTACGGTCATAGAACGTGATGGAGACTACGTAGAAAAATAGGACATGGACAAGACATTTTGATGTATATTGTCACCAAATTCTGACTCTTAACAATGAATATATTCTGAGGAAAAAAATGTGAGGCATTACCTACGGAACGACCCTCGTAATTATAACCATCCGGTAAATGAAACGGCTGGATACACAAACTCTGAGTCGCGAAGATTGCACATGAACATTCAGAAAAATTAAGCAGATTTTCGATGAGTAACACTCCGTACACGGTACTTCATGCCGACCTGGGAGACTGCAAACTCGCAACAGATTCCTTAGTGCTGAGCTAAATGAGCCTCAAAAAACTGTCCTGCCTCAAAAAAGTGCCCAGCGCTAATACATCAAGCTGGAAGATTTAGAGAACACTGAGTCACATGGGAACGGGTGTAGCGCCACTGAAATAGGGTCTCAAATACGAAGCAGGCAACAAATGAGACTGGTGAAGACATGGAACATTTCCCACAATGTCCCTTGATGCTATTTGTTGACAAGAACGAAGCAATGCACGTGGCTCGATATTAGGCTGAAAAACTTTAAAAATCAGTCTTCCGTATACGAAAAAGTAAAGTACGTGGAAAAAGAATATTTCGTCTGCGAAGTGGAGTGGCCGCCGCTATTAGTGAGTCAAAGCCACATGTGGACTGGCTATTCTAAACGCACCCGCCTGTGCTGGTGGCTAAGTGGTACATATACCACTGAGCTCCATGAATCAGATCAGCTTCAGAAGAGGGCTGCGACATTTGTAGGCACAGGCAGGCTAATCTTACTCAGTACGTCAGCTCTCTCTCTCGGTCTGGTGCGGAGCCCGTTTCTTGGAACACTCGCCTGGATATATCGGCATGGAGTGCTAACGCTAGGCGCATCTCACTTCCACTACATCTTAAAGAGACGTCTACATTTCAATCGAACATTAGCCATACCCTACAGGCCGCTAGTGAAAGAGCGCTGTTCCATTGCATGAAGTCGAACGGTCTTCATCTTGCGTTTCGAGTCGCAGATGTACGTCATCGTAACTCGAATTCTGTAGCCTTCTTGCCATAGCATTGTTGGTTCTCACCGTAATACCCACACGCTGTCTAAAATACGCAGTATCTCTGTTTTTTTTTCCTTTTTAGATATTTTTGTTGTATCCTTCAGTCTGAAACTGTTTTCACCCAGCTCTACACACTAGTCTATCCTGTGCACGCCTCTTCATCTCTGTATAACTACTGCGACCTATATCGTTTCAATCTGCTTGATGTATTCAAGCTTTGTCTCGCTCTACAATTTTGTACCCCTGTCCCCTACTTTCTTCTGTTATGAATAACAATAACAACACTCAACGCTCAATGAACATTAAAATTATCACAAAATAATAAGTTAAAACGTCAAGAATGTAACTGTTATAATTTTATGATAATTTAAATGGTTATTGAGTGTTGAGTGTTGTTATTGTTATTCTTAATATTTCTGAGCTGTAGTTGCCCGTCCCAGAAAGTTGTTTGTGTGGTTCTGGTTTCAAACTAACGATTTTTTTATGGTTCAGGATGAGTCCTATCAACTTATTTTTTCATATAGTCCAGGTGTGGATATATTTATTCTTTCCCCAATTCGATATAGACTTTCCTACTTAGTTACTCGATCTATCCACCTACTCTTCAGCATTCTCCTGTAGCCAGCTACCTTGCCAAGGAGGGCAGAGGAGCAGAAATAGGTTTTGGGCACCCTGTTGGCCCTTTGAGTGGGAAAATGCCGTAGAAGGTGGAAGAATCAGCAATGATCGACGGCATGAGGACGCAGAAGGCAACGGAAACCACTGCATTAAAGACACATAATGCATATTCGCAGGACATGTGGCCTGTAATTGAAAAAGCGCCATGATGATCTCTCCATTGGCAAAACATTCAGGACCAGTTTACTGTTCGGAGCTTCAGGAGCGGATTGCCAAGGGGAAGGTGACCAAGAAGAAAGATTGAATAACCAACGAATGGATAACATTCTACAAGTTGGAGCGTCGAGTGTCAGAGGCTTGAACGTGGTAGGGGAGACAGAAAATCTGAAAAAGGAAACGCTAAGGCTCATTCTAGATATAGTGGGGGTCACTGAACTGAAATGGAAAGAAAACAAGGATCGCTGGTCAGATGAATACAGGGTCATGTCAACAGCAGCAAAAGATGTGTAATGGGCGCAAGATTAATTACGAATAGGAAGGAAGGATAGAGTGCGAGTTACTGTGACTAGTTCAGTGATAGGGTTATTCTCTTCAGAATCAACGGCAAACGAACGCCAACAACAACAGTTGATGTATATACACCGATTTCACAATCAGGACATGAAGAGGTAACGAGATTACGTGATGATATTGAACGCGTAATTCAGTATGTAAATGCAGATCGAATTCTGGTATTTATGTGACTGGAACGCTGTGCTACAGGGAGAATAAGATCTAGGCAGTAGGAATGAGAGAGGAGAAAGGTTCTACAGTAAACTGCAAATGGCAATACTAAATACACTGTCCAAGACTCACATACATCTGAAAAAGAACCGGAGACAAGAGAAGATTCGAACTGGATTATATTGTGGTCAGACAGGGATTCCGAAGTCAAATATTGTGTCGTAAGGCGTACCCAGAAACAGGTACAGTCTAAGATCACAATGTAGTAACGATGAGTATATTGAAGGCTGAAAGAGTCGCCGGAAAAATCAGTATAGAAAAACGTGAGACACTGAGATACTGAGGTATGATGAGATACGTTTGAGGTCTCTATGGCTGTAGATCCTGCAATAATGAATAGCTCAGTAAGCATTTCGGTTGAGAAAGGTCGTAAGACAGGGTCCCCGTAACACGAAACCCAGGCGTAGCTGCGTATGACACTTCCCCGTCATTTGCTTCATATAAGTAGGTGCCAGCACCGACCCGTTGATTGTTGTGCAAAATTTATGTTTAAGAAACAGAAAAGCGTATAGGTTAATAAGTCTTGGTTTATGCTGGGAGTACCAAAAATACTCATCTGATTAGACATGGATGAAGATAGGAACTTGGGGTAGAGTTTAACTTACGCATCGAAATTAAGAGTTTACCTTGGTGCTAGTTGGAAGTTTCCGATTCACGTGGTTACCGGTAGGTGTCTCCCCTGTGCATCTAATAGCTTGCTCGCTCCTTCATTAGCCAGTGTAGTTGAATCGTTATGGCGATTAGACAACAACGAAAGGCGTTTCCGCTGTCTTTTGATACAGGTGTAGTTCAGTTAAAATTGTGCAAGGTGTTATTCCTCGAGAGTACGCCACTGCACCTATTACAGCGTGAGTGGGCGTATAGTACTCGGATTCACCATTGGCTTCCAAGGTCGCCTGATGTCACTGTGTGTGTGACCCTTTATTTGTGGGGGTTTGAGAAAGTCCTTCTGTGTGTCTTCCCCACTAACAGCCTCGAGTGAACTGTGAGGCCGCAAGAGAAAAGCAGTGACTACATTATGTACAGATATACTTGCGTCAGTATGGCATGAGTCTGACTATTGTCTGGGTGTTTGTTTTTCGTCCGATGACGGCAAGTTGGACGTTTGTGTAACGTTGTTCCTAAACGTATTTGTACTAAGTACCAAAAAGGTTGTATGAACATGCACGTAAAAGAAATACGCAAGTAAGTTCTGATGGTTCTTTTGAAAATAAAAAACTTTGTAGCCATTTGCTAAAGTAAAAATTTACCCTAATTTTGTATTTTCAAAAGCAATATTCTGAAAAAATAGCAAATACCATGTGTTGCAGTTTTTGTAATTGCGCGGTAATGAACACGCATGAACAAATTTCTAGTGTTTCAGCGTATCTTACTGTTACGACAATGTCACATCCGCACACAGTCTTAACCCAGTTCAGAACGGACCTCACGCCTCTGAAGACAGTAAAACTGTATGTTCCGCCTGGTTGCATTAGCGAGTCTTCAGCTTGCTGCGACAGCGATGTAATTCTTTAATCATTATTGAGTAATGTTCGAGAGAAGAAACTTCATTAAGTTCGTTAAAAAGCAATAACGTTAAGTGAGCGCCCCGCGGCCCACTGTCAAAATAATCTAATTACCCTCCTCGATTTATTAAAGAGCGCCATCAGGCGCCTTTCTGCGCTGTCAGTGTCTCCAGCACCCTCCAAGGCTCGCCCTCTGCGGGCGCCTCATCTTCCATAGTCTGCCGTTTATATATTGCTGGGCATTAAGATTACCGTACCGCCCAGGCGACACGCAACATTCGACACTCACTACCGTGACTGCTGGAGTCTCCACTTCTTGGCATCTGCGAGAGGATGTGGTTTCCACACGACGGTGCACCTTCCAAATCAATATTAATGTCCGAGAACACCTGAAGAACAGATTTTTGTCGCAAACGGATACATTCACTGAGGTGGGATCCCTCATAATATCTTGTTGGACCTCCTTTTTCCAGGTGTAACGCAGCAACTCGACGTGGCGTGTATTCAACAAGTCGCTGGAAGTCCGCTGCAGAACTACTGAGCCATCCTCCCTGGGTAGCCGTCCACAATTGTGAAAGTGTTACCAGTGCTGGATTTTGTGCACGAACTGGCTTCTCGATTACGTCCCATAAATGTCTGATGGGATTCATGTCCGGGTGGCCAAATCATTCGCTCAAATTGTCCAGCATGTTCTTCTAACCAATCGCTAACAGTTTGGCCCAGTTACATGACTGGGAACATGAAGTCCATGAATGGAAACAAATTTTCTCCAAGTAACCGAATATAACCATTTCCAGCGAATGATTGCTTCAGTTGTAGCAGAAAACCCAGCCCATTTCATGTGGGCACAGCCAACACCGCTGTGAAACCACCACCAGCTTGCACAGTACCTTGTTGACGTCTTGGGTCCATGGCTTCGTGGGGTCTGGGCCACACCTGAATCCTACAGTCAGCTCGTAACAACTGAAATCGGGACTCATGTGACGTTTTTTCCAGACGTCTATGGTCCAACCATTATGGTCACGAGCCCCGGAGAGGCGTGGTATTAGCATAGGCACTCGCGTCGGTCGTTTGCTGCCATCGCCCATCAACGCCAAATTTCGCCGCACTGTCCTAACAGATATGTTTGTCGTACGTCCCTGTGGTTATTTCATGCAGTGTTGCTTGTCTATTATCACTAACAACTCTACGCAAACGCCGCTGCTCTCGGTCGTTTAGCGAAGGCAGCCAGCCACTACGTTGTCTGTGGTGAGGGTGAGAGGTAATGTCTGAAATGTGGCATTGTCGGTATTCCGTAAAGATTTCCGATTCTAGCTCCAACTATCATTCCACGTTCAAAGTCTGTTAATTCCACTCGTGCGGCCATAATCACATCCGAAACCTTTTGACATGAATCATCTGAGTATAGATGACAGCTCCGACAATGCACTGCCCATTCATACCTTGTGTATGCGATACTACCCGGCTCTGTATATGTGCATATAACCATCCCATTACTTTTGTCACCTGAATGTAATGTCGTTGGTAGATGAAACTTTTGTATTATCTGAAGCCTAACTGGTTAGTAAACCTATATCTACCTGTCTCATTTTGCAGTAGGCGACAAAAGTATTTGAGAAAGGGTAGCAAAAATTATATGTACTCTAATACCGCCGCGCGGGATTAGCCGAGCGGTCAGGGGCGCTGCAGTCATGGACTGTGCGGCTGGTCCCGGCGGAGGTTCGAGTCCTCCCTCGGGCATGGGTGTGTGTGTTTGTCCTTAGGATAATTTGGGTTAAGTAGTGTGTAAGCTTAGGGACTGATGACCTTAGCAGTTAAGTCCCATAAGATTTCACACACATTTGAACATTTTTACTCTAATACTTGCGATGAGGCTACTTGTTTGCCACTTAGAACAGTTGCAACAATCTTAAGATATTTCTGTAAGGTGCGCATTGTTTGTATCAGTAATGAACTAAGTATACCTCTTGCTAGGATTAGGTTTTTGTGTCACTCACCAGAAGTTGAAAATACCGCTTCTGTTGCAAAGTTGTTTTATTATCTCAAGACCGGTTTCACGATCTTCTAAGCCCATCTTCTGGTGTTGTAGTCGAAGTAGCAAGAGACGGGAGATAATTTTCACACGCAGCAACACCCATAAAAAACAAAAGATTTCATAAAAAAGTTTTTAAAACATTTCGGAACCGCCGGTCGGGCTAGGTGCTTTGAAACCTTTGTCAATGCGAAAGTGACACCAGACAGTACTACGGAAGACTGCCTGGGTAGGGAAATATACAAATAATATCAGGCCACTTACACTTGGTGCTGTGGCCCCGAGCGCCGCGGTGGACGTGTACAAAGCGCGGTGTGCTACCTAAGAGCGCAGAACAGGGAGTAGCGGATGCAAAGGAGGAAGCAAACAGGTAAACCAGAGTGGCAAAAGTGATGCCATCTGTTGACGGGGAGAAGAACACGGGAATTCTCTTTCAGTTAGTTCCTCAATGGATAGCTAAAGACGTTGAATACAGTTCTTTCAAGTGCATACATCAGACTGCCGGATGGGAAACCGAAACCGCATTCCCCACGCATCCATTAGTCATGATGACCCACAGCCACAGAGAGGGATCAGTGTTGACAATGTGCAGTGCTAGCAGACAGGTAGTGTACCTGCGATTACGACCGGCAGTCCGGACGTACTGACCTGTGGATTCTCCCATTAATCTGCAACGGGGAACACAAGGGGTAGTGCCTCGATAGCTAAACATGCAACGCTTGTTACCAGCAGTATCAAAGTTGCAGGACAGCCTCGTTACGGACTTACCATAAGACACTGGGTATTGTGTTAATAGTCTACGTATAAACACAAAGTAACCTGAAGTTAGAGTGCAGCAGTTTCAAAGTAGATGACAATATATTTGTGCGGAGTCAACTGTAGCCTAGAGCAAGGGGTCGACAGTTTCAATGGGTATAGCTGTGGACTGAACGTGGCTTGCTTGCAGCATCACTACGTACTGTCGACACGCAATAACTAAGCTAGCTACGTTTTGAAAAATATTTTTATTTTGGTTGGAATTGACCGTGTTCACCTGTTGTCTAATGGAATGGACAAGGCTTAGGCTAACATTAGTTGCGCGTAGCACTTAAGAATTGAAATGCCGTTACTGTGTTGTGCTAGTGCGTGCAGACTGCGTAATCTACATAATCCAGCGGACCTAAAACTGCTTTTTTATGCACAAGCACAACTGTGAACATCCTATAATTATCACCTGTGCATCCCGTCGCCAAATGGATACACCCAACACCTTCAAATACCGTAAGTGCACAACATCAGCAGGAACTAATAAAACGCCGAGGACGCTACAGCGTGACATCTCGGAAAAAACAAAACGAAGTCAGAATAACATGGAATTTTGCTACAATCAGCACGCTCCATTTACATGGAGAGTGTTATATCTGGACGATAGAGTACCTAGGAACACATGATGTTTCTTGGTCGATGTTTCAGTGCAATAACCGAATTTAGAATCACATGAAGGAACGCGCACTAGAGACCGTCGTATGCAGTCTCCGCCATTTCCTATAGATTTTGTGGTTGCGAGAGATGTGGCTATGCTCTGTACAGCGTTTGTAAATATTACGAGTACGAAAGTATTTTTCCTGTATAATGTATTAAAGCTATTTTCAGGAAACTGTTAATTCTTCAACTACAGGATCTTACCGCGATTAAAATTCTATATATTTTTAAAGCTAGTTACATAACTTATGGATCGTTAAGCCACACTTCGTTAGTCGTGCATCATCTTGTACCTAGAAACGAAAGGTGTTTCGACCATTTTCAACTTTTGTAGTCCTGTCTTTCTCAGTTGTGTGTAATGTTACGGTATATTGATAATTTTTGACTTTCGACCGTCTAACTATAACTGAATGAAACACAATTTTCGTGCCATACGCGTTTGCCTTTATTCTCTACAAGGCATCTTCAGTGACCTGCAATATGTACATATTTTACCATGGAACACATGATACTTACACATGAATTGGGTTTCTTCAACGTTTTAGCAATTTTCTATGGCTACTGTTTACCGGCATGTAGTAACGCAATAATGTAACAAACAAAGTATTAACTACAGTATCAGCGGTGCCTGGTCTTTCGGACAGACACCATTTTGATCCCGTGGCCTCTATGAATTAAAGACTAAAAGTAAATAAAGACATAAGCTGCCAGTGAGTATTAATTGATTTCAATGGGGCAAGTTGAAAATTTGTGCCGGCCAGGATTCGAACGCGATGTGGTGGGAGGCATGCTAGGGTAGTCTATGCTGTTGTAATGACCACAGTGTGCGGATGGCGTAGTGGTCTGAGCTTCTGCCTTTATAAGCGGGAGACCCATGTTCGAATCTCGGTCCAGCACAAATTTTCAACTTGCCCCATTGATATACACCCGCGTCCACTAGCAGCTAATGTCTTTAATTTTTTTCTGTTTTTATTAAATACAGTACTGACAAGATTTTTTTGATTTCAGTACTTTTAAATTTAAATATACGAGTAATATTTTTTCCTAGTATATGATCATGTTGTACGTTGAAACAGTTGTTCACATTTGAAAAAAACCTGATTTTTGTCTTTTCAGAAGAAGTTTGTAATACGCAAAGTGAAAGATTTCATTCCAAAATGGAATACGGAAATATATTAAACCTTTATTACAGAGGTCTGAAAAGTAGTTCAAGGTTCAACAGTCTCCCCTGCTTCATTTGTGGCTGTTAGGAAGCATTAATAAAACTCCTGTGATAATTACTTACGAAAGCAACTAGGCTACGAACTGACGAACTGATCCTGGACACGGAAAACCAAAGCTAATAGAGCAAGGTAATTGTTAAACAACTTCTGAGCGATGTTATTGTGTACTCAAAACTATTACGAGTGTCAACGGCGAAGCCTTGCGCGTTCCTAGGCCCCCTAGGAACCAGTGTCGTTTTCGAGTGGTGTCGCCTCCAGACTGGCTCGCACTACAAGTGTTTGTACCAGCCGATTAGGGTTCCTCCACGCTACTGCAGCTTATAATATAGTATTACAGTAACTTCGGCTTGGGAAAGTAAATAATCTCTCCAGTGGACTTGGAGGGAGCCAGATCCTCTTCGCATGTACGTCTTGAACATTTTATTATACTTTATAGCCGGCCGGAGTGGCCGTGCGCTTCTAGGCGCTACAGTCTGGAACCGAGCGACCGCTACGGTCGCAGGTTCGAATCCTGCCTCGGGCATGGATGTGTATGATGTCCTTAGGTTAGTTAGGTTTAAATAGTTCTAAGTTCTAGGCGACTGATGACCTCAGAAGTTAAGTCGCATAGTGCTCAGAGCCATTTGAACCATTATACTTTATAGTAAACAGGACATAAAGCATTTAAATGTAGCACTGTGATTCGTTGCCTTAGATTCTTGGAGGACTCCAGAATTTCAGGCGAGGAAGACTGGAAGGACCATTGTCTGTGTCATCATGGGAGCAATTTCGCAGGAATTTCGCTGTGGGGCGTCGCTCATCTTTTTACCTGTCTCCTTGTTTATTTACTCCATTCCATTATGTGCTGCTTTAATATTGTCACATAAACAAGTAAAAGAGCAGTGCACTAAAATGAGGTATATGGAAACTCTTACTGCGTATGATTTTATATTAAGCGACGGGAGAGACGTCGCCATTCCGTAAGGACGTCACGGTTTTGAACTAATACGTTATCAGCACAAATTTTGTTCTCTCACAAATAGTGGGCAATATGCAAAGTGCAAACAGTACCGATACTTTAGCATTTGTTCGCTACAGTGATATTATTTAGAAGAACGGGAATTTTAGGTTAATTCCGAGTCTTAGAGAAAACGAAATAGAAACAAATCAACGAAAAATTTACGTTGATTGAAGGACATCCGCAACTGAGCTTCACGACAGAAAAAGGTGATAATGCTTCAGTTGTAAATACAGTGGTGTCTAGAATTAAAGCAGCAAACGGAAATTTTGCAAGCTTACGTTTATTTTACAACAAAGCAGTACAAACAGGTGATAGTAAAATAGAAACAATATAAAGAATACAGAACGTAATCAGTTGCAACATGCTTAACGATAGACAAACATGTTATTCGTTCTTTTCTAACTTAACGGATTTGCACATAAGTCATAACAACAGGTTAATGTGCTCAGTATGGAGTGTGACCACCTCTGGCACCAATACAGGCCTGACAACGACGGGACAAGCTGTGAATGATGTCATCAATCTCATGTTGAGGTAATAAAGCCCATTCTTCCTACATAGCTGCTCACAAATCTTGGAGAGTGGTTGGTGGATGCTGACGTGATGAACCCGCCTCCCTAGTGCAACCCAGATATGCTCTATGGGATTCAAATCGGGAGAGCGAGCACGTCACGTCATGTGTGCAATATCTTCAGTTTCCAATAAACCATCAGCCCCCGTCATCTATGAGGTCGAGCACTATCGTCCATCAATACGAAGCCTGGGCCCACAGCACATCGCAACAATTGCGCAAGAGTTTCCAAGACTTCCTCACGATACTTGACAGCAGTTAAATCTTGGTCATTCACCCGTACAATCTCAGGAATACGTGGTCGACGTAATCCCTGCCCACACCATTAGGGATTCTCCTCGATATCGGCCTCTTTCCACAATGTTTCGGTGCCGAAATCGTGCTCCACGTGCCCTCCAGATGCGAATCCGTCGAGAATCACTCTCCAGACCAAATCGGGGCTCATCTGTGAAAAGAAAATTTCTACATCTACATGGATAGTCTGCAAATCACATTTAAGTGCCTGGCAGAGGGTTAAACGAACCACCTTCACAATTCTCCATTATTCCAATCTCGTATAGGGCGCGGAAAGTACGAACACCTATATCTTTCCGTACGAGCTCTGATTTCTATTATTTTATCGTGGTGATCGTTTCTCCCTATGTAGGTCGGTGTCAACAAAATATTTTCGCATTCGAAGGAGAAATTTGAAGATTGGAATTTGGTGACAAGATTCCGTCGCAACACAAAACGCCTTTCTTTTAATGATGTCCACCCCAAATCCTGTATCATTTCTGTGACGCTCTCTCCCATATTTCGCGATAATACAAAACGTGCTGCCATTTTTTGAACTTTTTCGATGTGCTCAGTTGGTCCTATCTGGTAAGGATCCCACACCGCGCAGCAGTATTCTAAAAGAGGACGGACAAGCATAGTGTAGGCATTCTCCTTACTAGATCTGTTACATTTTCTAAGTGTCCTGCCAATGAAACACAGTCTTTGGTTAGCCTTCCCCACAACATTTTCTATGTGTTCCTTCCAATTTAAGTCGTTCGCTATTGTAATACCTAGGCATTAAGTTGAATTTATAGCTTTTAGATTAGACTGATTTATGTGTAACCGAAGTTCAACGAATTCCTTTTAGCACTCATGTGGATGACCTCACACTTTTCGTTATTTAGGGTCAACTGCCAATTTTCGCACCATTCAGATATATTTTCTGATTCGTTTTGCAATTTGTTTGGATCTTCTGACGACTTTATTAGTTTATAAACGACAGCGTTATCTGCAAACAACCTAAGACGGCTGCTCAGATTGTGTCCCCAATGGTTTATATAGATAAGGAACAGCAAAGGGCCTATAACACTATCATGGGGAACGCCAGAAATCACTTCTGTTTTTCTCGATGGCTTTCCGTCAGTTACTATGAACTGTGACCTCTCTGACAGGAAGTCACAAGTCCAGTCACATAACTGAGACGATATTCCACAAGCACGCAATTTCCCTACAAGCCGCTTGTGTGGCACAATGTCAAAATCCTTCCGGAAATCCAGAAATACGGAATAGATCTGAAACATTCATAATGTTCGAATACAATATATGTTCCAAAATCCTGCTGAATATCGACGTTAACGATATGGGCCTGTAATTTAGCGGATTACTCCTACTACCTTTTTTGAATATTGGTGTGCTTTTTGCATCTTTCCAATCTTTGGGTACGGGTCTTTCGTCGAGACATTGGGTCACTGTTCGACAGACCACGTAGCATACTGACCGGCTCCACTCTAGATCTTCCCTTCTGTGAAGACACGACAGAGGTAAACAGACAGCAGGTCTCCAACATAAAACGCCACTCTGCTCAAGTCTTCTTTACACCGTTGGCCTCTATACAACACCTCCAGTGGATGCTGCCAGGTCAGATGCCAGTTGCAGTGCAATAGTAAGGCGATACCTTTGCCCCTGCAACCAAATAATGGTCCACTCTTTCTGATGTCATACCTGGTCGTCCCTGTCATGGTCTCCGGGATAGAGTTTCTGTCTCTATAATCTGTCGCCTCATACGAGAAACAACAGAACGATTCACGTTAAGCCATCGGGCCACATCAGTTTGCGACTCTCTTGCTTCCATCCTTCCCATGGCCCTCGACAGCAGAGAGTCTGTGACTGTGTACACAGAGATTGTGGATGTGGGGCTACCCTGCAAACACAACCATGCTAGATATGTGCCATGACGTCATTTCCGGCGAAGTTGTCCGTTGATCGGAATGCCATCTTCCGTGCAGAACACGATCGTAACATCTGTTGACAATTTGTGTGATTATATCGTGAATTAGACACAGAACTGTGAAATAACAGTTTGTTGCTTTAGTTTTGGACACCAGTGTAGTTTTATTGATTCAAAATCACGACCTTAATTTATTAGAGGAAACAGAAGAAACCCTTCAGCTTTTCTGAACAAGCAAACCACGCTGAAGCACATGTGTCTCTAAATAATTGTTCCTTTGTGAAACAGCGCTCTAACGTCAGCAATATTCCTCTCTAACTTCCCTGTCAAAGGATTTGTATTTTTCTTTTCATCCCTCTAATTTTAGTCGCCAATTGATACTACTTCACTTCGTGGATACTCGATTGTCTCTATAATTATTTTATTTTTATCCAGCTTGCCACAGTTGACTTGTTTGTAGCTTTTTAAAATTTTATCTTTTACATCATTTTAAGAGAATGTAAGGAACTCTCACTATTTATGCTCAAGTACATAATTTTTTGATTATTTTTATATTTGGATGTTGTATATCTATCTATCTTTTATTCAGTTACATTTTATGTATTCACCATTTGTTAACAATCGAGCATGTCAGTCACGTCTTACTCTGTTGCCACTATATGGCTTTACTTTCCCTTCCAATTTGACTGTCACTAGTTTTTCGTGCACAGCTGTCTTCTTCCACCGCATCTCATTCTGCATCTCGACTTCACGTGTGGCTGTCAGCTGCCTGCAGCCTGGTATTCAGTGTGTGGTGGCCATGTGCTTCATAGAGTAAAAATAAATAATGCTGATAATAAGATTAAAACTATACGGGACATTGTCAAAGGGAAGACAAGATGGCCAGTCAGTGTACAAGATTCCATAACAATTAAACTAAATGACAATGTTGTGACTGATAATTCACAAGTTGCAATACTTTTAACACTCATGTTCTAAACGTAACAGCAAATATAGGATTAAATGTTTGAGTTAAAGAAGCAAGAGAAGTAGCGCCAGCATCCTTCACTGAAGTTAATACAATTATACAAATTCTGAAAGACAAATGCTCTTACAGGGTGAGAGTATTTCAAACATGACTCCGAAAATTTGTTCCAACTTAACTGGTAATGTCCTTAGTCATATATGTAATGGATTACTGGCACATTGTTTCCAAAATATTCGAAAGAGTAATGTACTCAAGAGTCGTTGCACACTTAAGTGGAAGCAATTTACTTAGCATACCAGTTCGGAATCCAGAAAGGTTGGGAATGCTGTTTATACTATCAGCTGTTGGTATTTTTTGCGATCTCTCCAGGGCCTTCGATTGTGTAGATCATGATACTCTCTTTAAAAAAATGAAATTTAATGGGACTGATGGCTTGACACACAACTAATTATAATCACACTTGACAAACAGAATGCAAAAAGTTGTGCTGAATAAATCAGACAATATCGGAAAGGTAGACAATGTTAGTGATGGGAGGAAAAAAAAAATCACAAAATGGGTCCCACAGGGTTCGAGTTTAAGTCCATTCCTATTCCTTATATAAGTGAATGACCTTTCACTTTACATACAGCCACCAAAATTGGTACTTTTTGCAGATGATACTGGTGTTATAATAAATCCAATTAGAGGGAAAGCATCAGAAGACTTAGTGAATGATATTTCCCAAATAATTATGTTTTTCTCTGAAAATAGACCCTCCCAACGTTTTGGAAAAACACATTACATTGCGTTCTGTACAACAAAAAGTCTTATTGAAACCTCTTAATATAATTTTACTTAAATTGCAATAACTGAGAAGATGAAACTTCTAAATTTAATTCTGAAACTGCTGAATGTAATTGAATGCAAGTGAACCTGCTTAAACTGCTGAGTGAAACTGAACGTATTGTCATTTTGCTTGTCTTTATCATTTCATACCTGACCTACAGAATTTTCCGTGACAAATTCAGCTCAAAGTTGTTCTATTCATTTATGACCCACAATATACAATGATACACAATCTGATTGCACAAATAATTAACACAAAACAATGGCCCTGAATGAGAAGAAATCCTAACACTGACCCATAAATTTCATAAGACACTTACCTCACAGAAAATCTTCATTACACGAGCTACAACGATACAGCAAGCACCAATACAGCCAGCTTAATAAAAGACTCTAACTATTGTAGACTCTAACCACTAATAGGCATGTGGTTAACAATGGCAAGATTTTGTTGCAGAGCAAACAATGTATTTAGAAAATTTTACCTTAACAATATGACATCCAGTTCAAAAAATTATATAATCGTCCATGACATCCAGTTCCAAAAAAATTATATAATCATCAACAATAATACTGCACTAACACTTCAGGCCTCTAACTTCCATCACTGCTAACTATAAACTTCCAACTGCTATTACTGCTGGCTGTTAACTTAAAACCTCCATCACTGCTGGCTATTCACTTCCAGATGCCATCATTGCTGGCTGTTCACATCAAACTGCGAGTCCAACCAGCCACATAGACTCTCTTACAGAGGGCGCACAGTGATGTCAGAGTTATTAATGCAGTCTATAGCGCTGCCAACATACAGTCATATAAACAGACTACTTATGTAACCCCCGTGCTCCTCTCAAAAAAATTTTACAAAATATTTCGGGCAGTGGCCAAGACTAATTTGTTTAAAAAATTTTATATTAACAATATAAAAAAGATCATATGCACACAATTAGTAATTTACTATTGGTCAATAAAGCAAAAATTTGTCCTCACAGTCCCTAAAGAGTCTTAATCATTCATCAGAAGAGTAGTCTATGCACACGTAAGTAGTGGACCTCGATGCAGTCTTGAAGAAATAGTGTTGTCCTCCCAATGGAAAAACAGTGCTGACTCTGGACATGAAGACAAGAAGATTAGTAATGGGCCGCAACAGGGTCGACCCACAGTAGAGGCAATCAAAGTCTTGAAGAACATTAGGAGAATTGGTAGGTCACCACAGAGCAGACCAACAGTATTCCTCATAGAGATTATTGTAGTAATGGGCCACCAAAGGTGCAGAGCCACTGTAGTCCTTGTAGAAATTTTGGTGATAGTAGGCCACCAAAGGTGCAGACCCACTGTAGTCCTTGTAGAGGTTGCCAGCAGCCATCCGTTGCAACTGCGTGGGTGTACAATCACAATTAAAGTCTTGATGACAATGTAGCAAGTCCATGAACTACCACTTGTGCACTCACTATTTTTTTCCAATATCCTTAGAACAAGCAATGCTATTAACCAGTCCATTGCTGAATTATCAACACACATACAAGCTCTAACACAGTCGTATAACCTCTGACATTTTATACCTATAGTATGACCAACAGACAAAATGTGTGCAGTTAAATGAATTCCTACTATTTACTTAACTTGAAGAACTGGTTTCTATACAATTTCAATTTTACATCATACAAGTTCAATCACAAATTTAAGAAAACATCATTACAGTAAAGACCATGATAATACAGATAACATTTATAGTAATACAGGAATAGAAATAAACATATACATGAGTAGTACAGGAATTATGACATAAGTAAATAAATGAAAAATGAGATATCCTTAGAAACATTAACTTGACACATGAACATTAAAAGAAAACAGTACAGAATAAATAATGTCTGAACATCTTTTCAAAGTAAAAAAACAGGTTAGATTTGAGGATAGCAGTATTCCTCATCATAGTGAATGTAGCTTAGTATTAGAAGGAAAAAAATTCACATAAACACATAACAGAATAACACAAAAGGAAAGCACAGGATCTGTTTTCAGAGTGACATTTAGTACTGCAGTACTTGTGGTACTTCATTTCCAACCAAAACTTCATTTTATTCTCGGAGATCTCTCTTAGTTCAACATTGTTCCCAATAAAAGTCCTGTCTGTCTGTGTCTTACTTCATCATTTGTTTCCAAGAAAATCCTACCTTAACCTGTTGTCACTATACCCTACATATCTGTTCATTTTGTTTTTCAAAATAATTGTTCCTCATTGTACAATGCTCTTTGGCCAAACCTTTCTCTTGTAGCTTCTCAATGCATTTCTTCCCAGCTCATCACAACTTTTTTTCTTATATAGCATACTCCCTCTTAAACTAACTTAATTCTACTGAGCTCAGATACATAAACTAGAGAACGAGGCAATGCAGCAGCACAAAACATTTAACACAAACCACTGGCTTAGCACAGTAATACAAAGTAAAATTCAGTAGGACAATGCCTGACAAATAGCAGCTGCAAATGCAATAACTTATACCTAAACATGACAAAGCACAAGCTGAAAAAATATTACAGTAAAGACAGCAATGCAGATAAGGGAAGTGTCTATTCACATCTTAATGTCTATGTCACATCTTAACACTAGAGTGGTGCACGAAAACAACTTATTCTACCAAAAAATTACCAAGTCCTTGAAAAGAAAATTATTTATGCAATTCTTGTTACTAGTCCTTTCAAGTGCTCTTTCTTATTGATCTTTCCTTTCCAAGTGCTCTTTTTTAAGAATGTGGATCATAGAATTATTATTTAATAGATCTGTTGGCAGAAAGTGTATACATTAGCGTATGTATTAAATTTTATTTTGTAAAACGAATGCTGCAGCGCAGATAGAAACCAGATATCAAATAAAAATCAGCAAATATGTACAAAGCAAAGCATAAAATCATCATTCAATAGCCATGCAGCATTTCAAAAGTCAGTAAAAATTCTCTCAACTTTCATAGAAAGATACTTGTCATAATCAGGTGTATAGATGTAAGAATATTTCTCATCACTTCATAAGCATTTCAATAATTAGCACAAAGTGCGAGCTCCAAAGTGTAATCATACGTTTCCAAGCAATAGTGTATCATGTCTGTGGTGGATTCTACAAAGAAATGTCAATAGCTAGGTCAACAGCCTCTCTTTTCCGCAGCTATGCGAGCGCTAACGGGAGTGAGGCGAGCTTCAAAGTGACTAAGTAAAGTTTAAAGTCCACATAAGAATGGGTATATTTCAAGGCAGATAGCTCGCACCTGGGTGCAGCAGAGCATTATGTCAATGCCACAAACACTTTTTTATGAAAATATTTACAACAGCAGTTTTAGCTATAATGACAGTTTTATAACAATAAAAAATATCACAGGTCGAAAAATTACAGTAGTAGTGTGTAGAAACGAAATCCCACCAATAACAGTGTCCAAAAATTTCTGTCAGCATTGTGGTACTCACATTGACATACACTACTGGCCATTAAAATTGCTACACCAAGAAGAAATGCAGATGATAAACGGGTATTCATTGGACAAATATATTATACTAGAACTTACGTGTGATTACATTTTCACACAATTTGGGTGCATAGATCCTGAGAAATCAGTACCCAGAACAACCAACTCTGGCCGTAATAACGGCCTTGAAATGCATGGGTATTGAGTCAACCAGAGCTTGGATGGCGTGTACATGCAGCTTCATCACAACACCACAGTTCATCAAGAGTAGTGACTGGCGTATTGTTACGAGCCAGTTGCTCGGCCACCATTGACCAGACGTTTTCAATTGGTGAGAGATCTGGAGGAAGTGCTGGCCCGGGCAGCAGTCGAACATTTTCTGTATGCAGAAAGGCCCGTACAGGACCTGCAACATGTGGTCGTGCATTATCCTGCTGAAATGTAGGTTTTCGCAGGGATCGAATGAAGGGTAGAGTCACGGGTCGTAACACATCTGAAATATAACATCCACTGTTCAAAGTGCCGCCAATGCAAACAAGATGAGACCGAGACGTGTAACCAATGGCACCCCATACCATCACGCCGGGTGATACGCCAGTATAGCGATGACGAATACACGCTTCCAATGTGCGTTCACCGCGATGTTGTCAAACACGGTTGCGACCATAGTGATGCTGTAAACAGAACCTGGATTCATCCGAAAAAATGACGTTTTGCCATTCGTGCACCCAGGTTCGTCGTTGAGTACACCATCGCAGACGCTCCTGTCTGTGGTGCAGCGTCAAGGGTATCCGCAGCCATGGTCTCCGAGCTGATAGTCCATGCTGCAACAAACGTCGTCGAACTGTTTGTGCAGATGATTGTTGTCTTGCAAACGTCCCCATCTTTTGACTCAGGGATCGAGACGTGGCTGCACGATCCATTACAGCCATGCGGATAAGATGCCTGTCATCTCGACTGCTAGTGATACGAGGCTGTTGGGATCCTTGGCGTTTCGTATCACCCTCCTGAACCCACCGATTCCATATTCTACTAACATTCATTGGATCTCGACCAACGCGAGCAGCAATGTCGCGATACGATAAACCGCAATTGCGACAGGCTACAATCCAACCTACAAAGTCAGAAACGTGATGGTACGCATTTCTCCTCCTTACACGCGTCATCACAACAACGTTTCACCAGGCAACGCCGGTCAACTGCTGTTTGTGTATGAGAAATCGGTTGGAAATTTTCCTCATGTCAGCACGTTGTAGGTGTCGCCACCGGCGCCAACCTTGTGTGAATACTCTGAAAAAATAATCATTTGCGTATCACAGCATCTTCTTCCTGTCGGTTAAATTTCGCGTCTGTAGCACGTCATCTTCGTAGTGTAGCAATTGTAATGGCCAGTAATGTATATACATACTTTCATAACTTTTAAAGTACAATTCTTGGTTTCCAACATTCTTGTCCACGAACCAGAGTCCCTAACCACTACTCATTGCCTTATTACACATATACATATTTGTCGATACTTCTTCAATATTTCATTATGAGAAACACATAGCATAATCATATTCCTCATATAGTATCCCCTTATTGATCATAAACATAGCTCAACATCATAATACAGATCGTTGCCATAATAATATCTTCATAACTCGTCAATCAAATTTCAAAATCGTTGTAGCTTCCTTCAATAACCTCAAAGCCGCTAAAACATTCTCTGTTCGTTTCAATGGTCTCATCTAAGTCAAATTTACTTAAAAAATTATGATGACATACAAAATACATCTCTCAAAGCTCTCAGAGTATCACAATTGTTCCAAAAATATATGAACAGTTCCCAAAATGCAGACAATGTACAGTTTGATAAGCATGAAGCACTACACCTGCATAATTAACTAGATATGTGTCAGAGACATAGTGAAAAGAATATCAATTTCTTTCTGCTAAATGACTAGATAGCTGTGCAATTCTGTGTAAGAGAAATATGGTACCGATGTGTAAATCTGTATAAGCAAATACCATATTAGCTAGGGCTCCTTATGTTTGCCACACGCATGGTATACAAAGTAAGCTTACCCCCATGATGGATAATGTAATTACACCCTCAGATGTTACAGATTAAAACTGCGGAATGAAATGTATCGTCGAAAACCTTCTCTGTAGTTAAAAAATATTTCTTAAAAATGCGTGTCATGTAGTGCTAAATTATAGTTCTTAGTGTAAGATAGTTTTTGTCATTGGCTAACAGTGAAAATGTACCACGTTTCGTAGTTATTGCCGTTTATAAGCAAAGTTCTCCAAAACTCAATGTACTTACCTTTGTCATATACAAAAGTAATGTGCTATGCACATAAATGACGTAGTTATTACGTTCATTGCCGTGATCTTGAAAGTACTGTACTGTAGCATATTGTTGTGTTACAAAAATAACTGTCTCACTGTAACTATACCACAAAAGTCATTACCAAAGCTGTGCAGACATAAAACAGATACAGTGCAAAAGCAATAACGAAGATTGTGTCACTCCCAAGTAGTTGTAGGGAAGCAGCCTACTCACGCCTTACAAAATTCACATCAGTCTTTCCATTGTGTGCCAGCCTAGTCCGCTGTAACTAGCTCTGACGTCATAAATATTGCGCAATACTTTAAAATGAAGTAAATAACCTGAGACATTTCTAGCATGTCAGGAGTAATACAAAGTCAATATGTGTTGGATATCAGTTCAATAACTTTAACCATTTTCGAAATTTGGATGTTTTTCTGTAAAAATCATTGGCACAACGGAAAAGAGCTAGAAACTTAAAAATTTATATTTAGATTCCTTTTGCATAATAATTTAGTAGAAACAGTATTCTGGATCTCACAAATTAAAATTTTAGTTGAAATTCATAATTTTCTGATTTTTGTCTTAGAAATTAAGGAAGCAAGATAGATTAAGTAGGCGAATAAATAAAGCTAGGATGTTTAAATTTAAGTAGAAGGGAGATCCGCTATATTCATAAAAATGTGAGAAGTTTCAACAGAATAATTATAAAACTATAGCTATAGCGTATCTCCAAAGAGCAAGTTCAGAGCTCGTCTACTGCGTGTAGTGTAATTAGATTAATTCTCTCGCCCAAAATATTTGACTTAGCCACGTCAGACTTTTATTATGATTACTTACTTGTGTGCTGATTGCACAATTAGATTGAAAGCTTCATCGGCCATCAGCAAAGGAAGCAATGATTAATTCGATAACTTAAAATGGTGCATTACTAGCCCAGCGGCTAGTCGGGAGAGCAGATTTGATCAGGCGTTCCCTTAGCCTTCGCACCGCGGCTTTATATGTCAGAACGCTGCGCGAGAAAACGAAGGCTCCAGTTCTCCCCCAGACACTGATTAGCGCACCACCTGTGCCGGGAGTCGCGTCGCGTCGCGTCGGTATCGTTGATATAAACAGCCTCGGATGCAGTAGTAAGTTACTCGGGATATGCGTAACCATGAAATCGTTTTCGAGTAAAGTGTTAATTTTGGGATGACGTTAATGATCTATCTTTAGTTTGCGTATGTCGTATTTTCACGTGCCGCCGCGGGACAGACATTCTACCATTATTTAGCGTGGCGTTTGATGAACATTATCATCAAATTATGGCGAACATTCACTTAAACATTTAATTTGAACAGTTATAGTAGCATCAGCGCATTAGATTCTGAACTGATCTGGTAGTTGGATTGTGTGGATTCATTTTGGTCTGTGACTTTCAGAATGTAGTGAACATTTTAGAGAGAATGGTTTTTGATTATGAATCCCAGACAATCTCCGAATTCTTCAGAGCTATAGACTGTAGCTATTTCTCAGATAAAATGGGCACTAGGAATTCTAATTACAGGCTTTACGTTTTGCTAATCACTTTCTGGTTGCCAATATTGTAGTTAGAGAGCCAGTGTTGAGAACGGTGAACAACAGCATTAAATAAATAATAGGAAGATTTAACAATTATTCCACCCGCCGCCCCACATAGTGTCGTAGTATAATCATGTAGCTGTCAAACAAATCGAATATTCTGTTATCTGTGGCCTCTCAGGAAGTACTTTAAATACAAAATGTCTTTTTAAGTAAACCAAAATGTTGTAGTAAAACCTCACTATCAGCATATGCTCCAAGAATGTGAGCATTTATAGTCATGACATAATTGTGCAACTAACAAGCAAGATGCACACTCAGTGAGACTGTGTCGTCTGTTTCCTACAAAACTGGACTCGTAAAATTACTGTATTAATTGATATTCATGAGAGCTACGTCGTCAGTCTCATAGGTACGTTTTGTGGCTGCCAGCAGTGTGAGTCATTGTCTATTATCTCTTTGTTGCCGCGCGTCGTATTGGGATTTGGAGGTCTAATTTCTACAATTTCAACTTGTCGAGAGGGCCCTGCCCTGTTTGAATCACGCCAGTTCTGATTAAATTCAGGTCTGTCGTCATGATTATAGCGTCTGTCGTCTTGTCGGTAATTTCTTTTTTGTCGGTTAAGTGATGGAGAATTTCTCCCGGAATCGCAATTGTGAGGTGGACCGTTGTGTCTGAAGTTATTTTGTCTCCTTTAATAATAATTTTTCTGGTTCCTGTATTGTCTGTTTCTACGATTAACACTGTCATATTCATTATCACGAAGAGGTCATCTTTCCCTGTAACTATTCTTATTCTGCCAGCGGTTGTCATACGGGTGGCTTCTGTTTTGGTCACGATTTGCGGTATAATAATAGCCTTGTCATGTTCGGTTAGATAGCCACACATAAATAAATCTGTGCTCTAATGACCAATTTGGAGGAAAGCAATGAGCAAACTGATGAAGCCAAGCTTGTGGATGAATGTCATTACCGGAATTCTTGAATATTTTAAATTAACGAGTAATGATGAAGAGCTATGGTGAAAGTCATCATGACGCCGAGTCGCAAATCGGTCATTGTTACGTCTTGTCGACGGTTCCATCCCAAGATTTGGTGCACCTTGCCAACTCCTTTCAAAATCTCCAAAATACCCTGAGTTGTTACTCTATGACTTTTCCGTAGTTCTAAGCCCCTCTTCCCGTGTCGGAACGAGCCAACTGATCTTGTACTTCCTGCATTTCTCTTTGGTGCCGCGTATTAATTTTATTCTGACTTTGTTTAAATTTCCTTCTACTCCTCTGTGTCATTAAGTGCTACCGGTCTTGCATTATTCAAATCATCCTCTACCTTCGTAGATAAATTTGTTAACTGATCCAAAAGTTCGGCCACTTATCCCGATAATATGCTGATTTTCTCTGTGTGAACCAAATTTTAGAGTATCTACTGTGTCCTTTGAGTTTTCCTGATTTTTTGCAAGTTGCGTAACCGTAACAGAGTCAGTTTTGGACTTCAACGTGTCGTAATTTTCATGAACAATGCACTGCAGTTCTTTTATGGTTGCTTCATGATTCTGTAATGTGTTCTCATGTCGCGAAAAAATAGGCTGAAAATGCTCACAATTATTTTAGATCCTTACAAATTTTTTGACATTTCGATTCGATTCTAAGTAACTCAGCGATTAAACCATCATGTGTTTGTTCAAGCGATGTGCCTAACTTTTGAAACTGTTGCTGTGCTTGTTTCTGATTTTGTTCCATTAGTTGCATTAATTGCAATAACAATTGATTAGTGAACGAAACATGTTGCTTCGTCCTTTTCGGCAGTGGATTTGCACCGGCAACATTCGGATTTTGAAGAGCAAAGAACGAATCTTGACTTAATTGAGAAAGGGTAATGACGCAAAACCTGAATCTACGGTATCTGCAAGATTTTGTTCTGTTATTTCGAATTGCTGAGGCGAACAGTTACCGACTGATCAATCGACAGTACTTCCTTTTTCACTGATTGTTTCACTTTCTACACCGTTATTTACTGCCTGGTCTATGTCCCTATGCACAATTATCAAATTATTGCCTTGAAATTTGTCAATTCATTAGAGGGTGGTGTTAACACGCTACTCTTGTCTTCACTCAATCGACAGTACTTCCTTTTTCACTGATTGTTTCACTTTCTACACCATTTTTTACTGCCTGGTCTATGTCCCTATGCACAATTATCAAATTATTGCCTTGAACATTTGTCAATTCATTAGAGGGTGGTGTTAACACGCTACTCTTGTATCCACTGTAACTACTTAATTTGATTTTACCTATTGTCACGTTATTCACTTTTTTTTTTGACTTGTAGTCCGGGGTGATTTTTTTTTTTTTTTTTTTTTTTTAATTGGACTTGTAGTCCGGGGTGATAGGTTACAATACAGCATCACCGGTCTATTGCGGTCTAACTGTGTTGGTGAGCCAGTAAATTTCCACTGTGCAGTGACTGCGTCACTGCAATTCACTTTGGAGGTGTGGCGGTGGGACTTGTAGTCCCGTACCACCCTCTGACGGTGATAGTACTACATGAGTCAGGCAGAATTTATTGCCTAACATGGACAGGTGAAGGTGCGGCGGTGGGACTTGTAGTCCCGTACCATGAACGTTATTCACATGCGACTGAAAATAATAAATATCTAATTAGTTGCAAAAGCGACTGCGAGATACTTGGTGCAAATTCATATGCATGCCACAACTGCTTTGCCCATTACAATACAGTACAGCAATAAGAAACTACAACTACAAAGGAAATTCTTTATATACAATTACTCGCTATCAGTAGACAATATCTAATTTCTAATCATGCACTAATTATTCAAACTACCAGAAAATCAGAAGATTCCAGTGAGGTATCCTCGACTAAGGGTCGACAGGTGAAACTTCTTTACTAAATTTTTACTTCGACTGAAACAACTGGGAGGTGAAATTTCTTAATTTATTTTTACTTTAACTGGAATAACTGGGAAGTTGAAACTTCTTAACTTACTTTTGAAACCGCTGAGTGAAACTGAACGTACTGTCACTTTGCTTGTCTTTATCAAAAATGGTTCAAATGGCTCTGAGCACTATGCGACTTATTTTCTGAGGTCATCAGTCACCTAGAACTTAGAACTAATTAAACCTAACTAACCTAAGGACATCACACACATCCATGCCCGAGGCAGGATTCGAACCTGCGACCGCAGCGGTCACGCGGTTCCAGACTGAAGCGCCTTTAACCGCACGGCCACACCGGCCGGCTTGTCTTTATCATTTCATATCTGACCTACAGAATTTTCCCTGACAAATTCAGCTGAAAGTTGTTCTATTCATTTATGACCCACAATATACAATGTTAGGGAATCTGACTGTACAAATAATTAACACAAAAGAATGGCCCTGAATTAGAAGAAATCCTAACAATAACCTATACATTCCGTAAGACACTTACCTCACTTAAAATCTTCATTACACGAACAACAGCGATACAGCAAGCACAAATACAGCCAGCTAAATAAAAGATTCTAACTATTGTAGGCTCTAACTACTGTTAGGCATGTGGTTAGCAAAGGAAAGATTTTGTTGCAGACCAAACAATGTATTTAGGAAATTTTACCTCCGTAATTTGACATCCACGTCAAAAAAATATATAATCGTCTGTGACGTCCAGTTCCAAAAAAATTACATAACCATCAACAGTAATACATTTCTGTGACTGACACTCGTCCAGACCGTCCGCTTGCGCGAACACTTCAGATCTCTAACTTACATGACTGCTAACTGTAAGCACCCAACTGCCATCGCTGCTGGCTATTAACTTACGGCCTCCATCACTGCTGGCTATTCACTCTCAACTGCCATCACTGCTGGCTGTTATCCTCAAACTGCGAGTCCGATCAGCCACTCAATCTCTTACAGAGGGCGCACAGTGCTGTCAGAGTTATTAGTGCAGTCTATCACGCTGCCAACATACAAACATATAAACAGGCTACTTACAATACCAACAACTGATGTAGCTCATGTGCTGGAGTCAGTAAGTAGGATAGAATGCTCCAAATTTTTGGGTGTACATATGAGGAAAGCTTGAACTTGAATTGGAAGAAGCATATTACTGAGCTTCTCAACAATTAACTTCAGCTACTTTTGCTCTTCGTATGAATGCTCATCTTGAAAACAAATGTATAAACTACTGACACATACTGCATATTTCCACTCAGTAATGTCGTATAGATTAATTTTCTGGGGTAATTCATTACTTACAAAGAAACTATTGATTTCACAACAGCGAACAGTAAGAATAATATATAATCTTCACTCAAGGACGTCATATAGACACCTGCTCAAGGAGCTAGGCATTTTAACTACGCCGCCAGAATAGATATTTTTGCTAGTGAAATTCGTCACAAATAATCCATTATAATTTGAGAAGAGCAGTGATGTACTTACCTACAACACTAGAGGGAAAAATGACCTTCATTACCTTTTATTAAAGCTGCCTGTGACTCAGAGAGGAGTTCAATATGCAGCAATAAAAATTTTTGATCATTTGTCCAATAACATAAAATATCTGTTAGCTAGTGACACGAGTTTTAAATATAATTTAAATCATTTCCCCTGGACAACACCTTGTAATTCACTGACGAATTTCTACTTAAAAACTGGTAGCCAGAAGAAAACACATAACTTCTTTTTAAGTGTAGTTGCATGAGTAGCAACAAAATGATAATGTGTTCATTAATGTTGACTCTTATCAGATATGCAACTGACTCGTTACACATCATTTCGATAAAAGAATAGTTTAAATGATCTATGTAACATGTAATTAAATAACTAAGATCTCTTACATTGTTCGTTGATACTCCCTTAACATTTTATCCTTTTTTTTCTTCCTTTGATCGCCCACTTTTCATAGGTTATTTTGTGCAACACCTGTCTTTCATTCTGACTAATCCGACCCTGTTAACTTAATATCTATAACTGGTACAATTGGAAAATGAATCACCACTATTATAATAACAAACAAGTGTTAAGTATAACACAATCTCTTATTATAGGTTCTTCGTTTTCTGTTTCCAGACTTCTACACCCGAAACCGGTCATGATTCTGAACCAATAATACTACACTGAAGGAAAAAAAACGAAACACCAAATAATAATAAATGTAGAGTAATGAAATTTCGGGAATTTGTCTGTCTAGGTAATATAGTTAAGATCACAGGTTAATGTAGGTTCGAGATAAGCCATTCCAAATGTGAAATGCTAGTACATGAATAATCAGTGTAACTGCTAGAATGTTGAATGCAAACATGTAAAAGTGCATGCACTATATGGCACAGGCCCCGGATATCACTTTGTAGGATGCAGTTCTATGCCTGTTGCACTTGGTCTGTCAATATAGGGACTGTTAATGCTGTTTGTGGGTGACGCTAGATTTGTCGTCCGATGATGTCCCATATGTACTTGACTGGAGACAGATCCAGTGATCGAGCAGACAAGGCAACATATCGGTACCATGTAGAGGATGTTGGGTTACTGCAGCGGTATGTGGGCGAACGTTATCCTGTTAGAAAACACTTCTCGGAATGCTGTTCATGGACAGTAGCGTAGTAGGTCGAATAACCAGACTGACGAACAGATTTGCAATCAGGGTGCATGGGATAGCCATGAGAGTGCTCTTGCTACCACACGAAATCGCACTCCGGACCATAACTCCTGGTATACGTTGCAGGCCTTCAACTGGCCCCCTATAACAAATACACGGCCATTACTAGCATCGAGGCAGAATCGACTTTCATCAGAAAACACAACAGACCTCCACCTTGCCTTCTACATCTACATCTACATCTACATCTACATCCATACTCCTCAAGCCACCTGACGGTGTGTGGCGGAGGGTACTTTGAGTACCTCTATCGGTTCTCCCTTCTATTCCACTCTCGTATTGTTCGTGGAAAGAAAGATTGTCGGTTTGCCTCTGTGTGGGCTCTGATCTCTCTGATTTTGTCCTCATGGTCTCTTCGCGAGATATACGTAGGAGGGAGCAATATACTGCTTGACTCCTCGGTGAAGGTACGTTCTCGAAACTTCAACAAAAGCCCGTACCAAGCTACTGAGTGTTTCTCTTGCAGAGTCTTCCACTTGAGTTGATCTATCATCTCCGTAACGCTTTCGCGATCACTAACTGATCCTGTAACGAAGCGCGCTGCTCTCCGTTGGATTTTCTCTATCTCCTCCCATCAACCCTATCTGGTACGGATCCCACACCGGTGAGCAGTATTCAAGAAGTGGGAGAACAAGTGTGCTGTAACCTACTTTCTTTGTTTTCGAATTGCATTTCCTTAGGACTCTTCCAATGAATCTCAGTCTGGCATCTGCTTTACCGACGATTATTTTTATATGTTCATTCCATTTTAAATCACTCCTAATGCCTACTCCCAGATAATTTATGGAATTAACCGCTTCCAGTTGCTGACCTGCTATATTGTAGGTAAATGATAAAGGATCTTTCTTTCTATGTATTCGCAGCACATTACACTTGTCTACATTGAGATTCAATTGCCATTCCCTGCACCATGCGTCAATTCGTTGCAGATCCTCCTGGATTTCAGTACAATTATCCGTTGTTACAACCTCTCGATATACTACAGCATCATCCGCAAAAAGCGTCAGTGAACTTCCAATGTTATCCATAAGGTCATTTATATATCATGTGAGTAGCAACGGTCCTACGACACTCCCCTGTGACACACCTGAAATCACTCTTACTTTGGAAGACTTCTCTCCATTGAGAATGACATGCTGCGTTCTGTTGTCTAGGAACTCTTCAATTCAATCACACAATTGTCTGATAGTCGATATGCTCTTACTTTGTTCATTAAACGACTGTGGGACTGTGTATCAAACGCCTTGCGGAAATCAAGAAACACGGAATCTACCTGGGAACCCGTGTCTATGGCCCTCTGAGTCTCGTGGACGAATAGCGCGTGCTGGGTTTCACACGATCGTCTTTTACGAAACCCATGCTGATTCCTACAAAGTAGATTTCTAGTGTCCAGAAAAGTCATCATACTCGAACATAATACGTGTTCCAAATTTCTGCAACTGATCGACGTTGCAGACATAGGTATACAGTTCTGCACATTTGTTCTACGTCCCTTCTTGAAAACGGGGATGACCTGTGCGCTTTTCCAATCTTTTGGAACGCTACGCTGTTCTAGAGACCTACAGTATACCACTGCAAGAAGGGGAGTAAGTTCCTTCGCGTATTCTGTGTAAAATCGAACTGGTATCCCATCAGGTCCAGCGGTCTTTCCTATTTGAGCGTTTTTAATTGTTTTTCTATCCCTTCCAATGAGCTCTCGCTTAACGCCACTGAAGCTGCAAATGACGTTGGTATGGGGTCAGTGGAATGCACACTACAAGGCATCTGACTCCGAGCTGGCCTTGAAATAAAAGTTCGTTGTGTCACTGTAGTTCCAACTGCTGCTCAGATTGCTGCTGGAGATGCAGTATGGTGTGGCAGCGCAACAAACCCAACACGAAGGTCTTCCCGCTCTGTAGTCCCACGTGGTCTTCTTGCGATCGTACATTCCCGTGACGACCGTTGGCAGCAATCACTTACAGTGGCTACATTCCTACAAACTCTTTCTGCAGTATCGCAGAAGGAACATTCAGCTTTTGGTAGCCCTATTACATGACCTCGTTCAAACTCAGTGAGGTGCTGATAGTGGCGCCCTTGGCACCTTTAAGGCGTTACTGGCTAACGGCAACTCACCACGTCCAATATCAAAGTAACTAACGCTCACGACCGTTGCAGCGTGTAATTAAAGCAAACCTGATTTGCATCCTCGTAGTGGCGCTACTAACGACACTCTTATGCGACTGGCGTGAAATCTGATTTGGCATCATCTTTAGATGTAGAAGCACGCCTACCAACTTTCGTTTATGTCGCACAACTCCTTCTTGATGATGCGACTTTTTCCCGTCAGTGTATTTACAACTGAAGGGTTGATTATCTGATTATAACGTGGATTAGGTTACTTCGTATAAAAGCGTACCTCTCTGCACACTTTAATTACTATAATTCAGAAACGTGCAAATCTTTGTTATTAATTTTATCTATCAAGTCTTCAGTACAGACCTTTCTCACTTATTAAGGATAAGTCAAAGGTAAGAACAAAACTTATATCGCACACCAGAATGTGTGTACTCTGCTGATCCGGATTATTATGACATCTGCCCAACGCGAGGTAGACCACAGTCTGGTGACGTTGTGGCACATGACATAACACGGTAAGTAAGCTCAGCAGAGACAACTATGCTATATATGAATATGAAGATGGTTTCTGTTCTTTTGGACATGTCCGAAAGAACAGATACCATCTTCACATAGTTAAGGCTAAACGGCCATTGACTTTCTTCTGTGCTGATGCACACGCATTGCCCGAACTCTTACGGGACTCGGTAAGATTGTCTGCCGCGAGTAATGAGTGTAATGGGCAGGGGCACTACGAATGTAGTGTGTGGATATTAATTTGGGAATGTGGGTCTCAAGGGGAGCGTGGAAAAGATAAATCCCTGCAGTCGTCCTATCCTCTGTTTCCTCGATCGCTCAGATGGATAGAGCGTCTGCCATGTAAGCAGGAGATCTCGGGTTCGAGTCCCGGTCGGGGCACGCATTTTCAACTGTTCCCGTTGACGTATATCAAGGCCTGTCGGCAGCGTAGGGTCTTGATTTAATTATCATTTCATTCAATTATGTAATAATTCCAGAAACGATACGGTACGCAAATCCACTGACATAAGTGACGTCAACTACGGGGAGATTGTTACGATCTACCAACTGGGAAAGAGAATCTTGAGAACAGAAGCACGTGGCTGTTCGCGTGCCGCTGTCATCTCTGATTAACGCGTCGTTGACATTTCGCGACACGTATGCAGGAGGACTGAATTTGTTGCCCGACTGTTCTTGAAAAGTATGCTCTCGGAACGTCAACAGTAAACCTCTCTGCGATGCACTTCGCCTCTCTCGTAGCAAATGCCACTGCTGTTTGTTGAGCATCTTCGTAATGGTCCCGCGACAGCTGAACGATCGCCTGACGAAAGGCGCCGCTCTTAGTTGGATCCTATCCCTCTCTTCTATTGTTAAAGATCCCAGACCGACTAACAATCCTGAATAATCGGTGCAACAAGTGTTTTGTAAGCCACTGCTCTCGTTTTATCCAGCCGCAATATTCGTGCGCCAAACGCGGATCATTTTCATGTGGAACGGTATCTCTATCAAGAAGGTTATTGGGATATGTTCCTCACACCAAATCAAGACATCTTTGATATCACTTCAGATATCGCACCGGAAATGATTTGTCGAGAGAACAGTTCGCTGTTACGCACACAGGTGTGTGATCACCTCGCACATTTATCACTTTCACGCAGCCTTCTGCGAGCAGTTCGCGATTCTGTCACAATGTGGGAGCAGAAAGGGTGCATTGTATTTGGGCTGAGGCATTGCTTGCACCAAACTGCTATCAAACGACAACTATTTTCGATCTGAGAACAGATATTGCCTTTCTAGACACTATCCCTTCAGTTTATGCTCGAGTAGCTATAGTTTACGTTGCAACGCCGAACTGCTGCGAAAGTAACCACAAATTCGCAAATTCGATGATTCATAATGACAGTGAAGAATACCAGTCAAAGGTGGATGGCATCGGGCTCTGCAGACGGATGCCATAGGTATCGTACGCTGTTCATCCAAAACATTATGACTACTGACTGCTCACCGCCGCCGGCACGGTAGCTCAGCGTTTTCGGTCAGAGAGCTGGTTGGCCTCTGTAATAAAAAACTGAGTGAAATGATCAACCACCGAACTTGAACAGGATGTCTTGCGACGTCCATAACGACCAAACACCACGATTAATAACGAACAAAATGAAAAAAAACAAACAAAAAAAGTGATGTTGGATGCGGCCTGGTGGCGTTGAGGGCACGTGACGCGGTAGTAAAAGTATGTAAACGGAGCAAACACGGAAGGGGATCACCCTAACGAATATATGGGCTGCAAATGGGGAAGTCCATTGAGATGACCGACATTGACAAAGGGTAGATTATTATTTTGTAGAGTCTGAACCAGAACTTCGAAAACGACGAAGCTGGTCGAATGTTCACGTGCTACTGTCATGAGCATCTATCGGAAGATGTGTAAGGAAGCGAAACTACCACTAGGAGCTAAATATGTGGCCGTACACGACTGTTCAGAGAACGTGGGTTTCGGGGGCTTGTCTACTCTGTAAAGTAATATGGATGGTGATTTGTGGTATCTGTGATGAAAGAGCACATTGTTGGTGCATCGTCCATCGCACATTGTTGAACATGGAGCTCTGCAGTAGCCAACACTTACCAGAGTTGGACAACACGATTCTTTTACCCGATTCGATTCCTACGATTCAATCTCACATTGCGAATCGATTCCTACGATTCGTTCACGATTCTTTCACGATTCATTCTAGTCTACGATGGCACGATTCTTACGGAATGCAAAAAGTTCTACATCTTGCTCACAGATGGCAGGACATGTTTGAAATTGTCAATGGGGTTAGAATCGAACAGTGTCATGATAAGATATGCCAGAAATAGTTTATTTATGAGTTAACATACACTCCTGGAAATGGAAAAAAGAACACATTGACACCGGTGTGTCAGACCCACCATACTTGCTCCGGACACTGCGAGAGGGCTGTACAAGCAATGATCACACGCACGGCACAGCGGACACACCAGGAACCGCGGTGTTGGCCGTTGAATGGCGCTAGCTGCGCAGCATTTGTGCACCGCCGCCGTCAGTGTCAGCCAGTTTGCCGTGGCATACGGAGCTCCATCGCAGTCTTTAACACTGGTAGCATGCCGCGACAGCGTGGACGTGAACCGTATGTGCAGTTGATGGACTTTGAGCGAGGGCGTATAGTGGGCATGCGGGAGGCCGGGTGGACGACCCGCCGAATTGCTCAACACGTGGGGCGTGAGGTCTCCACAGTACATCGATGTTGTCGCCAGTGGTCGGCGGAAGGTGCACGTGCCCGTCGACCTGGGACCGGACCGCAGCGACGCACGGATGCACGCCAAGACCGTAGGATCCTACGCAGTACCGTAGGGGACCGCACCGCCAGTTCCCAGCAAATTAGGGACACTGTTGCTCCTGGGGTATCGGCGAGGACCATTCGCAACCGTCTCCATGAAGCTGGGCTACGGTCCCGCACACCGTTAGGCCGTCTTCCGCTCACGCCCCAACATCGTGCAGCCCGCCTCCAGTGGTGTCGCGACAGGCGTGAATGGAGGGACGAATGGAGACGTGTCGTCTTCAGCGATGAGAGTCGCTTCTGCCTTGGTGCCAATGATGGTCAAAAAAATGGCTCTGAGCACTATGGGACTCAACATCTTAGGTCATAAGTCCCCTAGAACTTAGAACTACTTAAACCTAACTAACCTAAGGACATCACACACACCCATGCCCGAGGCAGGATTCGAACCTGCGACCGTAGCAGTCCCGCGGTTCCGGACTGCAGCGCCAGAACCGCTAGACCACCGCGGCCGGCAATGATGGTCGTATGCGTGTTTGGCGCCGTGCAGGTGAGCGCCACAATCAGGACTGCATACGACCGAGGCACACAGGGCCAACACCAGGCATCATGGTGTGGGGAGCGATCTCCTACACTGGCCGTACACCACTGGTGATCGTCGAGGGGACACTGAATAGTGCACGGTACATCCAAACCGTCATCGAACCCATCGTTCTACCATTCCTAGACCGGCAAGGGAACTTGCTGTTCCAACAGGACAATGCACGTCCGCATGTATCCCGTGCCACCCAACGTGCTCTAGAAGGTGTAAGTCAACTACCCTGGCCAGCAAGATCTCCGGATCTGTCCCCCCTTGAGCATGTTTGGGACTGGATGAAGCGTTGTCTCACGCGGTCTGCACGTCCAGCACGAACGCTGGTCCAACTGAGGCGCCAGGTGGAAATGGCATGACAAGCCGTTCCACAGGACTACATCCAGCATCTCTACGATCGTCTCCATGGGAGAATAGCAGCCTGCATTGCTGCGAAAGGTGGATATACACTGTACTAGTGCCGACATTGTGCATGCTCTGTTGCCTGTGTCTATGTGCCTGTGGTTCTGTCAGTGTGATCATGTGATGTATCTGACCCCAGGAATGTGTCAATAAAGTTTCCCCTTCCTGGGACAATGAATTCACGGTGTTCTTATTTCAATTTCCAGGAGTGTACATACCACGTTACAAGTGTGATTCTCGATTTATACGTGTAATGCCTTAACTGATGAAAGGTCAGTTTGATTTGATTGCATCTATTGTTTCATTTCAGTATGCTAGGAAAGAGGAGTCGATTTGTGCGAAAGGAGGTGCAAAATTACGTGGTATGCCAGTTCGGTTGTGCTGTAAGGAAAGACACCTATACAGGGTGTTACAAAAAGGTACGGCCAAACTTTCAGCAAACATTCCTCACACACAAATAAAGAAAATATGTTATGTGGACATGTGTCCGGAAACGCTTAATTTCCATGTTAGAGCTCATTTTAGTTTCGTCAGTATGTACTGTGCCTCCTCGATTCACCGCCAGTTGGCCCAATCGAAGGAAGGTAATGTTGACTTCGGTGCTTGTGTTGACATGCGACTCATTGCTCTACAGTACTAGCATCAAGCACATCAGTACGCAGCATCAATAGGTTAGTGTTCATCACGAACGTGGTTTTGTAGTCAGTGCAATGTTTACAAATGCGGAGTTGGCAGATGCCCATTTGATGTATGGATTACCACGGGGCAATAGCCGTGGCGCGGTACGTTTGTATCGAGACAGATTTCCAGAACGAAGGTGTCCCGACAGGAAGACGTTCGAAGCAATTGATCGGCGTCTTAGGGAGCACGGAACATTCCAGCCTATGACTCGGGACTGGGGAAGACCTAGAACGACGATGACACCTGCAATGGACGAGGCAATTCTTCGTGCAGTTGACGATAACCCTAATGTCAGCGTCAGAGAAGTTGCTGCTGTACAAAGTAACATTGACCACGTCACTGTATGGAGAGTGCTACTGGAGAACCAGTTGTTTCCGTACCATGTACAGCGTGTGCAGGCACTATCAGCATCTGATTGGCCCCCACGGGTACACTTCTGCGAATGGTTCATCCAACAATGTGTCAATCCTCATTTCAGTGCAAATGTTCTCTTTACGGATGAGGCTTCATTCCAACGTGATCAAATTGTAAATTTTCACAATCAACATGTGTGGGCTGACGAGAATCCGCACGCAATTGTGCAATCACGTCATCAACACAGATTTTCTGTGAACGTTTGGGCAGGCACTGTTGGTGATGTCTTGATTGGGTCCCATGTTCTTCCACCTACGCTCAATGGAGCACGTTATCATGATTTCATACGGGATACTCTACGTGTGCTGCTAGAACATGTGCCTTTACAAGTACGACACAACACGTGGTTCATGCACGATGGAGCTCCTGCACATTTCAGTCGAAGTGTTCGTACGCTTCTCAACAACAGATTCGGTGACCTATGGATTGGTAGAGGCGGACCAATTCCATGGCCTCCACGCTCTCCTGACCTCAACCCTCTTGACTTTCATTTATGGGGTCATTTGAAAGCTCTTGTCTACGCAACCCCGGTACCAAATGTAGAGACTCTTCGTGTTCGTATTGTGGACGGCTGTGATACAATACGCCATTCTCCAGGGCTGCATCAGCGCATCATGGATTCCATGCGACGGAGGGTGGATGCATTTATGCTTGCTAACGGAGGACATTTTGAACATTTCCTGTAACAAAGTGTTTGAAGTCACGGTGGTACGTTCTGTTGCTGTGTGTTTCCATTCCATGATTAATGTGATTTGAAGAGAAGTAATAAAATGAGCTCTAACATGGAAAGTAAGTGTTTACGGACACATGTGCACATAACATATTTTCTTTCTTTGTGTGTGAGGAATGTTTCCTGAAAGTTTGGCCGTACCTTTTTGTAACACCCTGTATAGGTAGACGTACACTACTGTTCAGAGAACGTGGGGTTCGAAGGCTTGCCTGCTGTGTAAAGTAAGATGGATGGTAATTTGTGGTATCTGTGATGAAAGAGCACATCGTTGGTGCATCGTCCATCGCACATTGTTGAACATGGAGCTCTGCAGTAGCCAACACTTACGTGTTCATATGTTGACCCGCAGGCATCGTCCGTTACGATAGCTGTAGGCACGGGACCACTGGGATGCGACAGTGGAGCAATGGAGACGTGTCGACTCTTCGCATGAATCACATTTCTGCTACACTAGGTCGCCAGTCGACTCCACAAACGCCGTTATCGAGGTGAACGCGGCTCGTAAAGTGCAGCGCGCCACAGACGCAGGTTGCTGGGAACACTACTATGCTATGGGAGACAGTCTCCTGCGCTTGCATGGGATCTGTTATGTTAATCGAAGTCACGCTGACATCTGCGAACCACCTGAATCTTTTCATGATTGATGTATTCCCTAACATCGACGTCATCTTTCAGCAGTATAGCTGTCCGTGTCTCGGAGCCAGAACCGTGCAACAATGGTTTGAGGAGCATTGTGGTGAATTCACGTTGATGTTTCGGTGTCCAGATTCACCTGATGTAAATCCTAACGAAACCATCTCGGTCCCTGTGGGGCGCCATCACCGCGTACGCAAATCAGCGGCTCATTATTTAAGAGATTTACATGACCTGTGCGAAGATTGGTTCAAATGGCTCTGAGCACTATGGGACTTAACAGCTGTGGTCATCAGTCCCCTAGAACTTAGAACTACTTAAACCTAACTAACCTAAGGACATTACACACATCCATGCCCGAGGCAGGATTCGAACCTGCGATCGTAGCAGTCGCGCGGTTCCGGACTGCGCGCCTAGAACCGCGAGACCACCGCGGCCGGCCTTGTGCGAAGACATCGAATGCAGTATACCTCCGCAAACCTACGAAAGAACTGTCGGATGGTTGATAGGCAGAATCAGTGATGTATTTCGTTCCAATGACGGACAAACAAGCTATTAAGCAGGTGGTCACAACGTTTTAGAATATCAAACGTATATTGACAGTGTTGATCTTATATCTGAAAGATACAGATCTGTACGACCTTGAATTGATTCCAGGTATTCTTTTTTTGGGGTCATCAGTATCCTGACAGGTTTGCTTCAGGCCACCACGACTTCCTCTTCTGTGCCAACTCCTTCCTCTCAGAGTAATACTTGCACCCAGCGTCATTAGTTATTTGCTGCACTTGTTCCAATCTCTGTCTTCCCCTCCAGTTTTTACCCTCTACAGATCTCCCAAGCGTCATGGAAGGTATTCCTTTATTTGCGGCCGGCCGGAGTGACCGAGCGGTTCTAGGCGCTACAGTCTGGAACCGCGCGACCGCTACCGTCGCAGGTTCGAAACCTGCCTCGAGTATGGATGTGTGTGATGTCCTTAGGTTAGTTAGGTTTAAGTAGTTCTAAGTTCTAGGGGACTGATGACCTCAGAAGTAAGTCCCATAGTGCTCAAAGCCATTTAAACCATTTTTGAACCTTGATTTGGGTCTTATTTGGTATTTGCTGCATGATAGTCTCCTCGTCGATTCCTTGTCAGTCCATTAAATTTTCAGCATGTTCTATAGTCTCACATCTCAAACACTTCGATTCTCTTCTTTTCCGGTTTTCCCAAGGGCCAATGTTTCACTTCCACACAATGCCGTGCTCTAGACGAGTATTCTTCTAAATTAATTTATGAAAGAAGACCAACATTCGATTTTACTAGACTTATTTTGGCCAGGAATGTCTTCTTCGGCTGCGCTAGTCTACTTTTTATCTCCTCTTGTCCCTCGTGTGCTGTTTTCTTTCTAAGGCAGCATAATTCCTCATATACTTTTTGGTCACCAATTTTTATGTGAGGTTTTTCGCTAATTTCACTTCTGCTATCTCTCATTACTTTTGTCTTTCTCTACCCAATTTCTGTACTTATTAGACTGCTCATTGCAAACCGTCTTGATATGACAAACGTTATTGTTCTATCTTTAACTGGTATCACGCATTGTGTTAGTGGCTCCAATGACTCTGAGCACTATGGGACTTAACTTCTTCGATCATCAGTCCCCTAGAACTTAGAACTACTTAAACCTAACTAACCTAAGGACATCTCACACATCCATGCCCGAGGCAGGATTCGAACCTGCGACCGTAGTGGTCGCGCAGTTCCAGACAATAGCGCCTAGAACCACTCGGCCACTCCGGCCGGCCATTGTGTTAGTGTTGAACATCCAGCAGCCAGTAGTATGTATTTGCAAACTGCAGTAGGCCACAAGCTTTCGATATCGTCTATGCTGTGAAAGTAATAATAAAAATTTCTTTGTGTGAAATCGACACCTTCAGATCTTAATTATTTATTGCTTGTCATCATACTAATTAACTGAAACACTGATTTTTCTAGATTCAGTTGTTCATAGTAACGATGCGCAAAAGAGATTTACCTCGTTGGTGGAGCAGGTATATTGTAACTGCTGTTCTGAAGAAAGCCGAAAAGTAAGCAAGAGGTGAATTTTTGGGCGTTTACTTTGCAGTGTTCTGTATACCTGAGAAGATGTGAGTGCTTTCTTTATTGTGACATGGCGAGCTATTTAGAAGATTCAAAAAAAAAACTTGTGAACTGTAATGGAATTATTGAAGTTTTTAGTGAAAGGGACATATTAGAAATTCTGAAGCAAGGAGTATTCACGACAGTTTGTTCTATGAAAACTGTTGGGATACACATAATTGTATTTATTGGGGGCCTACGGTCTCTTAGAATTTTTTGAATGACCTCATTTTTCTTCTTTGATTGTATTATTTATTATAATGTCCTTTATTGCAGTTCCGACAACAGTAGTCAACTTAAAAAAAAACCTGTAAGAGACGTTCATTAACCGTTTTATCAAGTAGTTCGATTCATGTGCTTTTAAGCCTTGGCTCACACTACCTATCGAAGGAGGAGGTCATTTGTACCCGACTTGGATCAGTCCGCTTCTGCTAATGAGATATCAATATATCGAGCGCTCTACCGAGGTAGCACAGCGTTGTAATAAGGGTCAGGTAATTGGGAGCTAAAAATAGCTACCGGCTTTTAAAATGACACTATAGAAGCAATGAGGATACATGACACAAAGAACTCTGTATTAAACATTAGATATTTGTCAATACATACGTAATTAGTGTTGCACAACTCTATATTAGCTCTAGCTATGAGAATTAAGTGTATCTCTAACCCAACACGAGCTGTAATCAGAATTTCTAAAAGTTGTGGTATGGAATCAATGACGGCATGATGTGTCCCGGAATATACTTCCTCAGGCTTTGTCCGCTAGTCTGCAAAGCATCGTAACTGTGACCAGCGAGTTGCCAGCCAATCACATCAGAGACGTGTTCGATGGGTTGTATCGCAATCGGACATATAGGGCTCCGAAATGATTTGGGGGAGGTGGTGGGGAGGGAGGGAAGGTGGGTGCCATCGTTTCCTGAAGAAGCGTTCCACATTCTTCAGCACTTGTAATCCGACATTTTCGAAACGTGGTAAGTGTAGATAACGGGACGGACAACAGTATCCTGAGTATTAAAATTTTCTTTTGCTGCCTTTGCTGTTGCCACATGCGGCTGGACTGGCTTGCTAGAAGATAGAACTCAGCACGTTAACGGGACGAATTCCACAGATATAAAGACAGTTTGGCGTACACTCCAAAAGAGGGTTATAGGGCCGCAAATGCTTACAGTTTATACGAGGGCGTGCGGAACAGTAGTGCCTCTAAATTTTTTATTTGCAAACTCTTGAAGTTTTTCAAATAAAAGAAACGTTATTATTATTATTTTATTATTATTTATTTTATGGCCTTCATTGGACCACTGTAGTCAAAAATACAAAGTTCTAAACACGTTGTTACAAATGGATACAATTTGGTTCGACAATAACTTAATATATTTAGGTAATATAATTATTAGAGGCTATTCTTGTATGAAAGGTGTTTTGCTCTTCTGTCTGCCCAATATTCCTTCATTCTTTCAGATATTTTCTTTCTTTCTTCATCTGAGACAACTCTTCCTGTACTCCTTTTATTGATTTTCATTTGTAGTCTGGTTTGCGGTCTTGCAGTATTCTGGTTTTCTCTGTCTTCTTTTTTAGATCATCTACTGTAATTTGAAGTTCTTTTATATCTTCCTTAATTTCTGTGGTCCATTTAATGTCGCTCTTGCTATTCCACAATTTTTGTATTATTTTTTTACTAATTCTGTTTTCTAGAGTTCTCATCAGATGTCCAAAGAATGAGATGCGTTTCTTCCTGATTGTGCTCATGACTGGTTCTATTTTCTTATATACTGTTTCATTTGATGCTATTCTCCAATGTCCATTTATTTTATACTGTTTATTTATACATGTCCTAATTATTCTTCTTTCTATTTTTAGTATTCTGTCAATTTCTGCTGTATTAGTTGTTTTCAAGATAGTTTCAGCTGCATACGTTATTTCTGGTTGTGTAACTGTTTTATAGTGTTTTAATTTTGCATCTATAGATAGGCTTTTTTTGTTGTATGTAGTTTTGGTAATGTAATTTGCATAGTTCAGTTTTTTATTCTATTTTGCCATGATGGCTTCTCATTTAGATTGTATGTTATTATTTCGCCTAAATACTTAAATTTATCAACAATTTTGATTTCCTGTTCTCCTATTGTAATTTTTTTTGCAAGTGGTGGATCAGTTAGCATAATCTCCGTTTTTTCAAATGATATTCTAAGGCCTACTTTCTCTGCTATTTCTTGTAGTGATTTCACTTGTTGCCTGGCTTCTTGAACGGTGTTGGCTAGGAGAGCAAGATCATCAGAAAGAAACGTTATTAACATTCTGCATCTTTATTCTTCATGTCCACTTATTAGCAGTGCCTCTGCTGCTACAGGGCTTCAAACCGAAGCGTGTGACATGGAGGTGTGTGAGGTAACGATGACGATGCCTGACGAACAACGTACTGCAATCGAGTTCTGAATTTAAAGACTTCGTCCACACATAGAGCACCCTCTTTTTCAGCATTACAATTATTTTATTTCGAACGCTACCAGTTTTGGCAATTCATTTTGCGTATGGGGCCTCAAGACGGCAAAATGAATTGCCGAAACTGGTAGGATTCGAAATAAAGTACGAATAAAATAACCTAAAGTATACGGCTGTTGGTGAATTTTACAACTACTTTGCCCCATCCGATTTCCATCTGTTTCCAAAACTTAAAGACTACCTTCGAGGACTTCACTTTGATAGTAGTGAAGCAGTTCAAAATAGAAGTGACGTTGTGGCTCCGACAACAAAGTGAGCCACTCTACAGTGACGGTACCAACAAACGTGTCTCTCGTCGGGAGGAATGTGTTCGTTGCCAAGGTGACTATGTTGAGAAATAAATGTGTAGACAAGAAGAATGAAGACCTAGAATGTTAATAACGTTTGTTTTATTTAAAGAGCTTCAAGAGTTTTAACATAAAAAAACGGAGGCATTACTTTTCAGCCCGCCCTCGTACTAACGATCCACCTAACAGCGTCAGAAACTTTCTGAGGCTGTACACAAGGCATGCTATTGTCTGCAGAAAGATTGAAACGCCCGAAGCCAGCCTCTGTGGTCGAGCGTTTGTAGGCGCTTCAATCCGGAACCACGCGGCTGCTACGGTCGCAGGTTCGAATCCTGCCTCGGGCTTGGATGCGTGTGATGTCCTTAAGTAGTTCTAAGTCAAGGGGACTGATGACTTCAGATGTTAAGTCCCATAGTGCTTAGAACCATTTGAACCATTTTTTTAACGCCCGAAGACTGTATCGAAATGCAAGAAGACCTATGGAGGATCGATGACTGGTGCCGGGACCGACAATTAGTTCTGAACGTGATTAAGTGTAACGCATTGAGGGTGAAATAGGCGAAGCGATCCTTTACAGCCCTGTTATGCTATTGGCGATAAACCACTGAGAACAATAACAGCCTAAAATACACGGAAGTAGCTGTCCGGAAAGAACTTAAATGGACAGGCCACATAAAACTAACTGTAGGAAAATCGGATGCCAGACTAGGATTCGTTGAAAGAAAAGGTGTAAGTAGGCTGTTTAGGTTTTCTTATTGGTAACGCCACGTAGCGCTCTGTATGAAAATCAGTGGCTGTGCTGTGTGCAGTCTGTGGCTAGTTTGCATTGTTGTCTGCCATTGTAGTGTTGGGCAGTTGGATGTTAACAGCGCGTAGCGCTGTGCAGTTGGAGGCGAGCCACCAGTAGTGGTGGATGTGGGGAAGTGAGATGGCGGATTTTTGAGAATGGATAATCTGGAGGTGTGTCCATCAGAGACAGTACATTTGTAAGAATGGATGTCATGA
Organism: Schistocerca cancellata; assembly: GCF_023864275.1. Taxonomy (NCBI): domain Eukaryota; kingdom Metazoa; phylum Arthropoda; class Insecta; order Orthoptera; family Acrididae; genus Schistocerca; species Schistocerca cancellata. Next base: position 868,626,035 of record NC_064627.1, on the reverse strand, counting down.
ACTGCTATATATATTATGACTATTAAGGTAAATACATTGTTTGTTCTCTATCAAAATCTTTCTTTTGCTAACTGTGCCTATCAGTAGTTAGTGCCTTCAGTAGTTTGAATCTTTTATTTAGCTGTCAGCAGTGGCGCTCGCTGTATTGCAGTAGTTCAAGTAACGAAGATTTTTGTGAGGTAAGTGATTTGTGAAACGTATAGTTTAATTTAGTCAGGGCCATTCTCTTGTAGGGCTTACTGGAAGTCAGATTGCGTTGCGCTAAAAAAATATTGTGTGTCAGTTTAAGCACAGTCATGTATAATTTTTCTGAGGGGACGTTTCATATGTCGACTCTGCCAGGATACCTCACTGGAATCTTCTGATTTTTTCTTGTAGTTTGTGCAATTAGTGCAGCCTTTGTTTATTGCTAGCGCGTAATTGTAGACAGAATTTCCTTTGTAGTTTTAGTTTTTCATTCTTGTACAGTAAAACAGTTGTGGCATGCATGTAGATTTGCACCAAGTATTTCGCAGCTGCGCTTGCAATTAACGAGATATTATTTTCAATGCTATGGGAGGGGAAGAAAACCAAAGTGCACTCCGTGTGCATACCGGGGGGAGTCATTCCAGATGTGGAAAGGGTCCTTCCGGATGCCATGAAGGGTACAGGGTGCACCCATCTGCAGGTGGTCGCTCATGTCGGCACCAATGATGTGTGTCGCTATGGATCGGAGGAAATCCTCTCTGGCTTCCGGCGGCTATCTGATTTGGTGAAGACTGCCAGTCTCGCTAGCGGGATGAAAGCAGAGCTCACCATCTGCAGCATCGTCGACAGGACTGACTGCGGACCTTTGGTACAGAGCCGAGTGGAGGGTCTGAATCAGAGGTTGAGACGGTTCTGCGACCATGTGGGCTGCAGATTCCTCGACTTGCGCCATAGGGTGGTGGGGTTTCGGGTTCCGCTGGATAGGTCAGGAGTCCACTACACGCAACAAGCGGCTACACGGGTAGCAGGGGTTGTGTGGCGTGGGCTGGGCGGTTTTTTAGGTTAGATGGCCTCGGGCAAGTGCAGAAAGGGCAACAACCTCAACAGGTGCGGGGCAAAGTCAGGACATGCGGGGACCAAGCAGCAATCGGTATTGTAATTGTAAACTGTCGAAGCTGCGTTGGTAAAGTACCGGAACTTCAAGCGCTGATAGAAAGCACCGAAGCTGAAATCGTTATAGGTACAGAAAGCTGGCTGAAGCCAGAGATAAATTCTGCCGAAATTTTTACAAAGGCACAGACGGTGTTTAGAAAGGATAGATTGCATGCAACCGGTGGCGGAGTGTTCGTCGCTGTTAGTAGTAGTTTATCCTGTAGTGAAGTAGAAGTGGATAGTTCCTGTGAATTATTATGGGTGGAGGTTACACTCAACAACCGAGCAAGGTTAATAATTGGCTCCTTTTACCGACCCCCCGACTCAGCAGCATTAGTGGCAGAACAACTGAGAGAAAATTTGGAATACATTTCACATAAATTTTCTCAGCATGTTATGGTCTTAGGTGGAGATTTCAATTTACCAGATATAGACTGGGACACTCAGATGTTTAGGACGGGTGGTAGGGACAGAGCATCGAGTGACATTATACTGAGTGCACTATCCGAAAATTACCTCGAGCAATTAAACAGAGAACCGACTCGTGGAGATAACATCTTGGACCTACTGATAACAAACAGACCCGAACTTTTCGACTCTGTAAGTGCAGAACAGGGAATCAGTGATCATAAGGCCGTTGCAGCATCCCTGAATATGGAAGTTAATAGGAATATAAAAAAAGGGAGGAAGGTTTATCTGTTTAGCAAGAGTAATAGAAGGCAGATTTCAGACTACCTAACAGATCAAAACGAAAATTTCTGTTCCGACACTGACAATGTTGAGTGTTTATGGAAAAAGTTCAAGGCAACCGTTAAATGCGTTTTAGACAGGTACGTGCCGAGCAAAACTGTGAGGGACGGGAAAAACCCACCGTGGTACAACAACAAAGTTAGGAAACTACTGCGAAAGCAAAGAGAGCTTCACTCCAAGTTTAAACGCAGCCAAAACCTCTCAGACAAACAGAAGCTAAACGATGTCAAAGTTAGCGTAAGGAGGGCTATGCGTGAAACGTTCAGTGAATTCGAAAGTAAAATACTAGGTACCGACTTGACAGAAAATCCTAGGAAGTTCTGGTCTTACGTTAAATCAGTAAGTGGCTCGAAACATCATGTCCAGACACTCTGGGATGATGATGGCATTGAAACAGAGGATGACAAGCGTAAAGCTGAAATACTAAACACCTTTTTCCAAAGCTGTTTCACAGAGGAAGACCGCACTGCAGTTCCTTCTCTAAATCCTCGCACCAACGAAAAAATGGCTGACATTGAAATAAGTGTCCAAGGAATAGAAAAGCAACTGGAATCACTCAACAGAGGAAAGTCCACTGGACCTGACGGGATACCAATTCGATTCTACACAGAGTACGCGAAAGAACTTGCCCCCCTTCTAACAGCCGTGTACCGCAAGTCTCTAGAGGAACAGAAGGTTCCAAATGATTGGAAAAGAGCACAGGTAGTCCCAGTCTTCAAGAAGGGTCGTCGAGCAGATGCGCAAAACTATAGACCTATCTCTCTGACGTCGATCTGTTGTAGAATTTTAGAACATGTCTTTTGCTCGAGTATCATGTCGTTTTTGGAAACTCAGAATCTACTATGTAGGAATCAACATGGATTCCGGAAACAGCGATCGTGTGAAACCCAACTCGCATTATTTGTTCATGAAACCCAGAAAATATTAGATACAGGCTCCCAGGTAGATGCCATTTTCCTTGACTTCCGGAAGGCGTTCGATACAGTTCCGCACTGTCGTCTGATAAACAAAGTAAGAGCCTACGGAATATCAGACCAGCTGTGTGGCTGGATTGAAGAGTTTTTAGCAAACAGAACACAGCATGTTGTTCTCAATGGAGAGACATCTACAGACGTTAAAGTAACCTCTGGCGTGCCACAGGGGAGTGTTATGGGACCATTGCTTTTCACAATATATATAAATGACCTAGTAGATAGTGTCGGAAGTTCCATGCGGCTTTTCGCGGATGATGCTGTAGTATACAGAGAAGTTGCAGCATTAGAAAATTGTAGCGAAATGCAGGAAGATCTGCAGCGGATAGGCACTTGGTGCAGGGAGTGGCAACTGACCCTTAACATAGACAAATGTAATGTATTGCGAATACATAGAAAGAAGGATCCTTTATTGTATGATTATATGATAGCGGAACAAACACTGGTAGCAGTTACTTCTGTAAAATATCTGGGAGTATGCGTGCGGAACGATTTGAAGTGGAATGATCATATAAAATTAATTGTTGGTAAGGCGGGTACCAGGTTGAGATTCATTGGGAGAGTCCTTAGAAAATGTAGTCCATCAACAAAGGAGGTGGCTTACAAAACACTCGTTCGACCTATACTTGAGTATTGCTCATCAGTGTGGGATCCGTACCAGATCGGGTTGACGGAGGAGATAGAGAAGATCCAAAGAAGAGCGGCGCGTTTCGTCACAGGGTTATTTGGTAACCGTGATAGCGTTACGGAGATGTTTAACAAACTCAAGTGGCAGACTCTGCAAGAGAGGCGCTCTGCATCGCGGTGTAGCTTGCTCGCCAGGTTTCGAGAGGGTGCGTTTCTGGATGAGGTATCGAATATATTGCTTCCCCCTACTTATACCTCCCGAGGAGATCACGAATGTAAAATTAGAGAGATTAGAGCGCGCACAGAGGCTTTCAGACAGTCGTTCTTCCCGCGAACCATACGCGACTGGAACAGGAAAGGGAGATAATGACAGTGGCACGTAAAGTGCCCTCCGCCACACACCGTTGGGTGGCTTGCGGAGTATAAATGTAGATGTAAATGTAGATGTAGTTAATGTGTTTTCTTATTTTGCTCTTCAAATTGTGCTTTTCTGTGTTGTCGTGTGAAATATTGTGAGAATAATGGCGTGTGAAAAACGTAACACTAGGCTCCAAAGTAAACTGAGAAATAATAGTGACGACGAGCGTAGCTTACCAGCACCACTGTGTAATGAATTAACAGACATTCAAAGTAGTAATTTGGTAATTGTGCATAGGGAAATGGAGTGGGCGGCAAATAATGGTGTAGACAGTGAAACAAGTAGTGAACAGGGAATCATTATCGATCGATCGCTCGGCAACACCTCGCCTCAGGAATCCGAAATGATAGAACACAATATAGCAAATACTGTAGACTCATGTTTTGGGTCCTCACCGTTTTCTCAAATGAGTCAAGACACATTTTCTGCTTGTCAAAATGTGAAAGTTGCCGGTGAAAATGCACTGCCAAAAAGCATAGAGAAACAGATTCCAGACACTAATACATTATTATTGCAATTAATGCAACAAATGGAACAGAATCAGAGACAAACACAGCAAAAGCTTCAAAAGTTAGACACAATGGAACAAAAGCTTCAAAAGTTAGACTCAGTGGAACATACGCTTGAACAAACAAGTGAAGATTTAACTACTGAGTTACATAAAATCGAATCGAAATGTCAAAAATTCTGTAATGACGTAAAAACACAAATTTGTGAGCATTGTCAACCTATTTTTTCGCGGCATGAAAATACATTAAGAATCACGAATTAGCCATAAAAGAACTGCAAACTATTGTTCATGAAAATCATGAGACCTTGCAAGCTAAAATTGACTCAGTTGCATCTACCGATTCGGTTACACAACTCGCAAAAACTCAGGAAAACTTGAAGGACACAGTAGATACGATTTCAACACAAATGGACACTCTGAAATTTGGTTCAGAAAAACACACTGAGGAAATAAGTACACTATCGGAGAAAGTAGCCGAAATTTCGGATCAGTTCACTAACTTATCTGCAAAGGTAGATGATGATCTGAATGACACAAGACCTGTAGCCATCACTGACACAGAAGAGTATGAACAAATTGAGAAATTCAAACAAAATCAGAATCAAATTAATACGCAACACAAAAGAGAAATCCGGGAAGTACAAGATCAGTTGGCACAAGTAATACAAAAATTACATATTTCAGAGGACACTCGCGCTCCAACACGGGAAGAGGGACTTAGAAATACGGAAAAGCCACAAAATAATAACACAGGGCATTTCGGAAATTATGAAAGAAATTGGCAAGGTGCACCGAATTTTGAGATGGAACCGCCGACACGACGTAACAATGACCGATATGCTGTTCGCCAACACGATGATTTTGACTATAAGCTGTTCATTACTACACGTAAATTCAAAACATTTAAGAATTCTGGCAACGACATTCATCCACAAGCGTGGCTCAATCAATTCTCTCATTGTTTTCCTCCCAACTGGTCATTAGAGCACAGATTAGAATTTATGTGTGGCTACTTAGAGAATGAACCAGCTGAAAGAATGCGATCGGCTATTCACGATTGCCACAGTGAAGAAGAATTTTATCATGCCTTTCTCTCAGCATATTGGTCTCAAGCCACACAAGACCGAGTAAAACATAGCATCATAATGATGAAACATTTCGAACAATCTGAATTTTGCAGTCTTGTGAAATATTTTGAAGACATGTTGCACAAGAATCAGTACCTATCAAACCCTTACAGCCCCTCAGAACTCATCCGCATTTGCTTAATCAAATTGCCTGAACATTTACGACATACTATTTTGGCAGGACGTTGCAAAGACGACATTGAAGCTTTTCAAGGACTCTTACAAGAATTAGAAATTGACACTGACAATCGCGGAACGCGAAAACAGGAACACAACAATTACAGGTCACATCCGTCGCAATTCCGCGATGAAAGAAATAATAACTGGACACGACAAGGCTATTCTCACAACAAAAATCGTGACCGAAACAGACACCACCCGTATGACAACTGTTGGCAGAGTAGTAATACTTACAGAGAAAGATCGCTTTCCCATAGTAATGAATGTGACAGAGACAACCATAGAAACAGACAATATGGGAACCAAAATAATTATTAAGGGAGACAGAATAACTTCAGACGCAACGGTCCACCACGCAGTTATGATTCCGGGAGAAATTCTCCACCACATGACAGACAAACAATAAACTATGTAAACTACCAACAAAACGACAGACCTGAATTCCATCAGAACTGGCGAGCTTCAAACAGGGCTGGGCCCTCTTGGCAAGGTAAATTTGTAGAAGTTGGGTCTCCTAATCCCAATAACGACACGCGCCAACAAAGAGGCAGACAATGACCTGCACTGCAGGCAGCCACGTGCGCCGGCTGGCGCAGAGGAAAATAACATAGACGCTAACCTTGAGAAAAATTTTAGCATTCCTTACTGACATATAAAACATGATAATTACTTTGAAGTTGAAAATCTGCGCACTAGAAAGGGTAAAGGACTGCACCACATTTCACATGTAAAACCGTTTATTGAAAGATAATCTGTTTTTTAACTTAGTCTTTGACATAAAACTTTTCACTTCACGCTACTAGTACAATTTGTCACACAGAGAAACTGTTATTATGCAACAATGTTTTGAAGTTAAATATCCAGTCAAGAACCAAGAGAACATATTTAGACAGTAATTATGAATGCATTGTTATAGTGAACAGAGGATGCGGTGTTATTGTGTGTGTACATTCTTGCTTGTTAATTGCACAATTACGTAACGACTATAAGGCTTACATACTTAGAACATATACAGGTACTGCTAATGAGATTTTAATGCAACATTTTGGTTTACTTGAAAATACATTCTTTATTTGAAATACTTTCTGTGGGATTAAAGATGACTTAGCATTTGGTTTCTTTGACAGCTACATGATTATATCACGACGCTACTAATGTGCGACACAATTTACATGTTGCTTTTGCGGTGTATCTGTTTTATATCTGCACAGTTTTCTGTATTATTCTGGAAAGTAAAACATGTTCTAGTAGTAACTTTTGTGGTATAGCTACAATGAGACAACCTTATCCATAGCACAACAATTCGTTACAGCACAGTACTTTCTTCATCATGGCAATAAGCGTAATAACTAAGATATCTATACGCATAGCATTTCGCTTTTGTTTATTACGAGGTAAGTACATTGACTTCTACAGAACTTAGCTTTTGGAGGACGATAAGTACGACACTTCCACAGAGATTATCTTACAACAAGACGCCCAGTTTAGCGCTACAGTACACATATTTGAGTGATTAATTTTGTACTTAAAACATTTATTTTTAAAGATTTTGAATTACAAAGATACAAAGGTTTTCCGTGATACATTTCATTCCATTGCTGGAATCTGTAACACCTGAGGGTATAGTTACATTAATCCTCAGGGGGGTACACGCTTACTTTGTGTACCATGTGTTTGGCAAGCACAAGGAGCCCTAGCTAATATGGTATTTGCTTATACAACTTTACACATCAGTACCATATTTCTCTAACACACAAATTACACAGCTATCTGATCATTTAACTGAGAGATAAACATTTTTTTTACTACATAAGTGACACATGTTTACGCAATTACACAGTTGGGTAACTTCCTACTTATGAAATTGTATTTTGTCTGTACTTTGTGAACTGTTCATATTTTTTCGGAACCATTGTGATACTATGAGAGTTTGAATGATGTATTTGGTAAGGAAGCATGATTTTAAAGTATGTTTGAGTTAGATGACACTATTGAAATGAGCATAGAATATTTTTTAGGTTTTGAAATTATTGGAGGAAGCTACGACGATTTTGAGAGTTGTTGTGGTATGTTTATGATCAATAAGCTGATGCTATATGAGTTATTTGATTATGCTACGTATCTGTTATGATGAAATATTGAAGAACTGTCGACGAATAAGGTAAGGAATATAATGAGTAGTGGTTAGGGACTCTGGTTTGTGAAAAAGGTTGTTGGAAACCAAGAATCGTACTTTAAGAGTTATGAAATGTATGTAAATGCGTGAATGTATTACAATGCCGACGAAAATTTTTTGGACACTGTTATATCAATAGGATTTTGTTTCTACAGATTTGTAACGCAAATCCTTGACCTGTGAAATATTTTTATATGAGACTGTCACTGTAGCGGAAACAGCTGTCGTAAATATTTCGGTAAGAAAGTTAAGTGACCACCTTCACGTAATGTGGCATGGGCACCCAGCTGCGCAACAGATGCCTGGAAAAAAGCCATTAGTGTGTGCCTTTCAGAGGCACAGGTGGAGAAGAAAAAAAAAAGGAGGCCATTATCCTCGCTATTGACATTCCTTTGTAGAAAGCATCGTAAATACGACACCCTCAAACTTGAAAACATGATTACACTGTAGAGTTCTTAATTTATGATATTTACTGCAATGAAATGATGAGAAACATTTCATGTCTATTGTCTTGCTAGTTGAAAGATTGTTTACTGCATTATGAAATGCCATATGGCTAGTGAATGACGTTTCACGCCTTGCTTTGCCTATTTTGCTTAATAACTAGTTCCTAGCTGCACTGCAGCATTGGTTAAAATAAAATTTTATAGATGTACTAATATAAATATTTTATGCCTACAGATCCAGTAAAAAATAACTTTATGATGGATGTACCCCAAAAAATGAGGGAGCACAAAGACATTTCCCTTCACAGCAACTGCATACATAATTTTCTTTTCAAGTACTTGGTAATTTATTTCATAGAATAAGTTTTTGTGGTGCACCACTTTAATTACATAGACATTAAGATGTGAATAGACATTTCCCTTTTCTGCATTGTTGTCTTTAATGTAATATTTTTTCTGCTTGAGGTATGTCATGTTTAGATATAAGTTATCGCATTTGCTGCTGCTGTTTGCCAGGCATAGTGCTACTAAATTTCACTTTACATTACTCTGTTAAGCCAGTTTTACTACTGATTTATTTTTATTGTTTGCTGCACATTGCCTTATATTAGTTGTAATATTGCAATTGCTCTACTAATTTATATATACTGCTTTGCCAATTTGCATTTTTTTGTAATTGCTGTTTGTGTTAATTGTTTTATGCTGCTGTATTGCCTTGTCCCTTAGTTTAGCATCTGAGCTCAGTAGATTTAAGTTAGTTTAAGATGGGGTAGGCTATATGTGAGAACGAGTTGTTATGAATTGGAAGAAATGCATTGAGAAGCTATAAGAAAATGGTTTGGCCAAAACAGTATTTTGAAAGAGGATATGAACAAAAAAGTAGGGTTTAGGGACAACAGATTTAGGTAGGATTTTCTTGGAAATAAATGATGAGATAAGATAATGGAAAATAAATAATGAGGTAAGAAATATGTGAACATATAAATACAAAAAACATGCTTGGATAGGATTTTTTTTGGTGGAAACAAATGTTGAAATAAGACAAAAGATCTACAGAATGAAGTTTTGGGTTGGACTGCAGTACCAAATGTTACACTGAAAACAAATCCTGTCCTTTCCCCCTGTGTTATTCTGCTATGCATAATTAATATTAAAAACAGTCTTGATCACGATTTATTTAACAAGGTGACCAGTTTCGACGACTACTGTGGTCATCTTCACACCATTGAGTAGGAACCTCTTTCTGTTGGAGAATCACTAGTAGTGATTCTCCAACAGAAAGAGGTTCCTACTCAATGGTGTGAAGATGACCACAGTAGTCGTCGAAACTGGTCACCTTGTTAAATAAATCGTGATCAAGACTGTTTTTAATATTAATTATTTATAAGACATTGATCACTGCTGTTCCCGTAATGCATTCAAAAGTAATTCTGCTATGTGTTTATGTACTCTTGTATATTTGTGTTTTTCCTGTCTTTATGTGTTTAGCTAATAAGATTTATGTTGTAGAATTTTTCAAATACTATGTTATTTTCTTCGTAAAGATATTTAGACATTATTTATTCTGTTTTGTTTTAATGATCATGTGTGAAATTAATGTTTCAAGAACTATTCTCTTTATTTTATTTATTTACTTATGTCATAATTCCTGTAACACTGATGTATATGTCTATTTCTATTCTTTTGTAAAGCCTGTATTACTACAAATGTTATCTGTACTATTATGTTCTTTAATGATGTTTTTTGTACCTTTGTAATTGTATTCTTATGTTGTAAATTTATAATAATATAGACACCAGTTCTTCAAATTAAGTTACATTTCACTGCACACGTTTCTGTTGGTCATAGTAATGCACAAAATGTGAGAAGTTGGGACTGTTAGTGTTTGCACGTGTGTTAATAATTCTGCAAGGGACTGGATAACAGCATTGCTGGTTCTAAGGACATTTCAAAAAAAGTTTTGTGAGTGCACAAGTGGTGGTTCATGGACTTGCTATATTGTCCACAAGACTCTTCGATGGTGACTGTGGCACCTGCACAGTCACAACAGATGGCTGCTGGCTGTCTCTACAAGGACTACAGTGGGTCTGCATCTTTGATGGCCTACCAATACCATTATTTCTACAAGGACTGCAGTGGCTCTGCACCTCTAGTGGCCCACCAATACCGTAATCTCTAACAGGACTACAGTGGTCTGCTCTGTGATGACCCACCTACCAATATTCTTCAAAACTTCGACTGACTGCTGTGGGTTTGCTCTGTTGTGGCCCATTACCTGTGTGCATGTCAAGAGTCAGCACCATCTTTCCGTTGGAAGGACAACACTACTTCTTCAAGATGGCATGGAAATCCACTACTTCCGTGTGCATTTTCTTTTACTGCTCAGACTTTGAGAAAAACACTGCAATTTCACTGTGATGAATGATCAGGACTGTCTTTATGGACTGTGAGAAAATTTTAGCTTTTGACCAACATTGTATCAATAAGTGTGTGCATTTAATTTCTTTGTTATTGTAATTGTGAAAAAAATTTTAACAAATATGTATTGGTCAGTGCCCAAAAAAATTGTAAAACTTGTGGGGAGCATGGGGGCTATGTAAGTAGGCTGTTTAGGTTTTCGTATTGGTAACGCCACGTAGCGCTCTGTATGAAAATCAGTGGCTGTGCTGTGTGCAGTCTGTGGCTAGTTTGCATTGTTGTCTGCCATTGCAGTATTGGGCAGTTGGATGTTAACAGCGCGTAGCGCTGTGCAGTTGGAGGCGAGCCGCCAGTAGTGGTGGATGTGGGGAAGTGAGATGGCGGATTTTTGAGAATGGATAATCTGGAGGTGTGTCCATCAGAAACAGTACATTTGTAAGAATGGATGTCATGAACTGCTATATATATTATGACTATTAAGGTAAATACATTGTTTTTTCTCTATCAAAATCTTTCCTTTGCTAACTGTGCCTATCAGTAGTTAGTGCCTTCAGTAGTTTGAATCTTTTATTTAGCTGTCAGCAGTGGCGCTCGCTGTATTGCAGTAGTTCAAGTAACGAAGATTTTTGTGAGGTAAGTGATTTGTGAAACGTATAGTTTAATTTAGTCAGGGCCATTCTCTTGTAGGGATTACTGAAAGTCAGATTGCGTTGCGGTAAAAAAATATTGTGTGTCAGTTTAAGCACAGTCATGTATAATTTTTCTAAGGGGACGTTTCAAAGGAAGTGTGAATCATCCAAGGAAGAGTAGGTTACAGAAAAATCATTCGACTACCTCATCAATCTGGGACACTTACCAGGTTGGATGAGAAGAAGTGTAGAAGATCCGATGAAGAGCGCCGCGTTTTGCCATGAATACCCTCTATATGCGTGAGAGCGCTATGGAGATACTCAATAAACGTCAGTGGGAAACGTTTCAAGAGAAGCCTTGGTATTATAGACAAATTTACAGTTGAAATTACAAGAGCGTACGTTGTAAGAATTGCAGGACCTATTGAATTGCAACACTCTCTCAACTTTTCACGTTAGTTAAGGCCATGGAGGCATGGTCCTTTCCGAATGTATTGCTGACCAAAAAGCGATTCTGGTAGCTGGAGTCCAAGATTTCTGTTGATCGTTGCTTTCGGGTCCTTGTGGTGATATTTCCATAGAAACTTTCACCCCTAAAACAAATTTCTGTATATCTAATACAGAAGTGATATACAAATTTTGATAAATTTAGTTTTAAATCTTTTTTATTAAAACAAAAGATTTTCTTAAAGGTTTCTCCCCCTATTTAATTCCAGCAGGCGTTGAATTTACAAAAACACTGAAACACGTATTCTTCTGTTTCTGACAGGGAAGCCTGGTACAAATTTTCATAGATTTAGCTTTGAAAATGCATTCATAATGAAATAATTTCATAAACCTTTACACCCCCTATTTCACTCCCTTAAGGAGCTGATTTTCTAAAAATGCGTCCATAGATGTAACTTTAAAAATGGTTTAGTAGCTCATCAATGATGATTTATTAAAAAAAAAAACTTTCGTCCGCTATTTTACTCCCTTTATGGTTGAATTTCCAAAAAGGAGAAACATGTATTTTTTTATTTCAGACTGAGGAATTAGATACCAATTTCGTAGTTCTAGCTTCAAAATTGCATTAATAGTGACGTAATTTCAAAAAGACTTTCATCCCTTACGAGTGGAATTTCGAACAACTGCTTCTCAAACGATGCCTACGGTATACGTTCCACACCATCTCAAAATTTCAAGTCACTATCATTAGCGCTTTCGGCTGCGCGGTGATGAATCAGTGAATTACTATGTCCCCGTTTTTCTAAAACAGTGAAACGTGTATATTCTCCTTACTGACAGAGAAGTCGAATATCAATTTTCAAAGTTTTACTTTTAAAAATAATTTCACAATGAAATACGTATTTTCATAAAACATTTCACTCCATATTTCACTCTCTTAGTGGTTGAATTTCCAAAAATAGCGAAATGCGTATTTTTTATTTCTAACTGAGAAGCCAAGCACAGATTTACATAGATTTAGCTTTAAAAATGTTTTCAAAATGAAATACTTCACAAAACATTTATCCCCTATTTCACACCCTTTGGGGCTGAATTTCAAAAACACCGACACACAACTTTTTTTATTTGAAACCGAGAAGTCAAATAGCAATTTTCATAGATGTAGCTTTAAAAATACTTTAGTAGTTTTTTGATATAGATTTATTTAAAAAAACCTCAGCCACTTTTTCACCTTTTAGGAGTTGAATTTCCAAAAATGCTGAAAAGCGTGTTTCTTTGTTTCTGTTAGAGAAACTATGTACAATTGTAGAAAAATTTTTCCACTATCAGTCACAATAAAGGTTATTTATTTGTCACAGGACCGGTTTCGGGCTTGCTCCCATCTTCAGGTGTTTATACACTCCTGGAAATTGAAATAAGAACACCGTGAATTCATTGTCCCAGGAAGGGGAAACTTTATTGACACATTCCTGGGGTCAGATACATCACATGATCACACTGACAGAACCACAGGCACATAGACACAGGCAACAGAGCATGCACAATGTCGGCACTAGTACAGTGTATATCCACCTTTCGCAGCAATGCAGGCTGCTATTCTCCCATGGAGACGATCGTAGAGATGCTGGATGTAGTCCTGTGGAACGGCTTGTCATGCCATTTCCACCTGGCGCCTCAGTTGGACCAGCGTTCGTGCTGGACGTGCAGACCGCGTGAGACGACGCTTCATCCAGTCCCAAACATGCTCAATGGGGGACAGATCCGGAGATCTTGCTGGCCAGGGTAGTTGACTTACACCTTCTAGAGCACGTTGGGTGGCACGGGATACATGCGGACGTGCATTGTCCTGTTGGAACAGCAAGTTCCCTTGCCGGTCTAGGAATGGTAGAACGATGGGTTCGATGACGGTTTGGATGTACCGTGCACTATTCAGTGTCCCCTCGACGATCACCAGTGGTGTACGGCCAGTGTAGGAGATCGCTCCCCACACCATGATGCCGGGTGTTGGCCCTGTGTGCCTCGGTCGTACGCAGTCCTGATTGTGGCGCTCACCTGCACGGCGCCAAACACGCATACGACCATCATTGGCACCAAGGCAGAAGCGACTCTCATCGCTGAAGACGACACGTCTCCATTCGTCCCTCCATTCACGCCTGTCGCGACACCACTGGAGGCGGGCTGCACGATGTTGGGGCGTGAGCGGAAGACGGCCTAACGGTGTGCGGGACCGTAGGCCAGCTTCATGGAGACGGTTGCGAATGGTCCTCGCCGATACCCCAGGAGCAACAGTGTCCCTAATTTGCTGGGAAGTGGCGGTGCGGTCCCCTACGGCACTGCGTAGGATCCTACGGTCTTGGTGTGCATCCGTGCGTCGCTGCGGTCCGGTCCCAGGTCGACGGGCACGTGCACCTTCCGCCGACCACTGGCGACAACATCGATGTACTGTGGAGACCTCACGCCCCACGTGTTGAGCAATTTGGCGGTACGTCCACCCGGCCTCCCGCATGCCCACTATACGCCCTCGCTCAAAGTCCGTCAACTGCACATACGGTTCACGTCCACGCTGTCGCGCATGCTACCAGTGTTAAAGACTGCGATGGAGCTCCGTATGCCACGGCAAACTGGCTGACACTGACGGCGGCGGTGCACAAATGCTGCGCAGCTAGCGCCATTCGACGGCCAACACCGCGGTTCCTGGTGTGTCCGCTGTGCCGTGCGTGTGATCATTGCTTGTACAGCCCTCTCGCAGTGTCCGGAGCAAGTATGGTGGGTCTGACACACCGGTGTCAATGTGTTCTTTTTTCCATTTCCAGGAGTGTACATTCATGTAATTTTTATATTGCTGGAGATCACTGTATGAGTACAAAAAAAGAAAAAAAAATTGCTGGTGACTAAACAGATATCTCTCCGCTGCTCGTGGATTCGCGGTAGCGTTCTCGCTTCCCGAGCACGGGGTCCCGGGTTCGATTCCCGGCGCGGTCAGGGATTTTTCCTGCCTCGAGATGACTGGGTGTTGTTGTGTCATCTTCATCATCATCATTCATCACGGTCGGAGGAAGGCAATAGCAAACCACCTCCACTAGGACCTTGCGTAGTAAAGCGGTGCAGGTCTCCCGCATCGTTCCCCTACACTCTGTAAAGAAGCATGGGACTTCATTTCCATTTCAAACACATATCTGTTTAGTCACCAGCAAATAATTTTTTTTCGTATTTATTCATTGATCTGCAGCAATATAAACATGCACATAAATGCAACACCTGAAGATGGGCGCAAGCCCGAAACCGGTCGTGCAACAAATAAAGAACCTTTCATTGTGACTGGTAGCGGAAAAATTTTTCTACACTCTGTAAGGGAACAGTCACGGAGTTCAACAGCATCCACTATGGATAAAATTCATTCCATATACAATTTCCGTAGGTCCAGCTTTAAAATTGCCTTAATAGCGTCATATTTTCAAGAAAATGTATATCCCCTATTTCACCTCCTTAGGGATGGAATATCGCAAAATCTCTTCTTAAACAACGCCTAAAGTATAATATCAACACTCTCTGCTAACGCCGGCCGGTGTGGCCGTGCGGTTCTAGGCGCTACAGTCTGGAACAGCGCGACCGCTACGGTCACAGGTTCGAATCCTGCCTCGGGCATGGATGTGTGTGATGTCCTTAGGTTAGTTAGGTTTAAGTAGTTCTAAGTTCTACAGGACTGATAACCTCAGATGTTAAGTCCCATAATGCTCAGAGCCATTTGAACCATTTTCTCTCTGCTAATTTAAAGTTTCTATCCTTAGTTGTTTGGCCTGGGCGATGATGATGAGTGAGTGAGTGAGTCTGTTGGGATATTCCCTTTTTTTATGTGGAGATAGAACTCTATTTACTAGTAGTGGTTATAAGAGTTGGAGCGATTATCGGAACGCTACAACGTGCGGAGAAAATTTCGGTATCTCATGCTAAATAAAGGACGGTGCTAAATTCGTGGGCGGGATGGTGTTCAGTGCTTGACCTGTGAAGCCCTCCTCCGCGATGAAGGGCCGTAGCGTCGGCGATCGCCGCTCCAGGAGTGTCGTCGGGCAGGCGGGCGGGGTCGTTAGGCCACGCCCACCTCGTTACTCCACTCACGTAGCTGCCAGCGTCGGCGTCGGCGTCGGCGTCGGCGTCGGCGTCGTTACCGGACAACCGCTGTCACCAGCAAGGGTCGCTCTGGAAGCTCGAGCACCCGGAAAGCTGGAACGATTCAGGCGTCGCGCCTCTTCGTTACGTGTTGCAGCCTCGCAATACCAAGCAGATCCTCTGCACTATCGGCACTTCCGTGTGCTACTTTTATTCTGGCTGCTTAGAGGTCGACTTCTGAACGGTGCTAGAATCTCAAAGGATTCATCTAATCAAACATTTCTTCCGAAAAATTGCATATATACGTATATACCGAAAATAACAGTAACTAACACCTCTCTATGCTCTATATCAAAGAGGAAATAATCGGTTCAAAAAAATGGTTCAAATGGCTCTGAGCACCATGGGACTCAACATCTTAGGTCATAAGTCCCCTAGAACGTAGAACTACTTAAACCTAACTAACCTAAGGACATCACACACATCCATGCCCGAGGCAGGATTCGAACCTGCGACCGTAGCAGTCCCGCGGTTCCGGACTGCAGCGCCAGAACCTCTAGACCACCGCGGCCGGCGAAATAATCGGCAATAGTTAACCTGCACACATATGAGAAATCGTATCTACTTCCGCATCTCATCCTCAAGTCCGTTATTGCGTTGGTATCCACAAGTCTTTTACCTGCATCGACGGATATTTAGACCGTACAGTCCGCGGCTTGTGGTCTTGCGGTAGCGTTCTCGCTTACCGCGCACGGGGTCCCGGGTTCGATTCCCAGCGGGATCAGAGATTTTCTCTGCCTCGTGATGACTGGGTGTTGTGTGTTCTTCACGATCATTTCATCATACTTGACTCGCAAGTCGCCGAAGTGGCGTCAACTAAAAAAGACTTGCAATACGGCGGCCGAACTACCACGCATGGGGCCTCCCGGCCATCAATGCCATACGATCATTTCATTTCAATATTGTACACCATTTTAACTTAATCACAGCCGTGAGGCAGTGGTTAGACATTAATTATCTCTTGCATTACTGCATTAAAGCACTTGCTATTTTTCTTCTTTCTGAACTACGAATTTCGAGACAACAAGCCGCCTTTTCAGGACGAAGAATGGTAATTGCTCCATTAATGGCGACGCTCCATCTTGAAGTGATAAATTTGATCACGTTGCCATTGTAAATTTCTAGTAAAAGGTCAAATCTTTAATTGTGGAGCCTAAATCTACTGCACATTCAATACAAGTACGTTGACTGTTTTTCCTCCACTAATTTTTGAGGCATCAGTCTTCAGACTGGTTTCATGCAGCCCACCACGAATTCCTCTCCTGTGCTAACCTGTTCCTCTCAAAGTAACATTTGCAACTTTCGTCCTCAATTATTTGCTGGATGTATCCAAATGGTTCAAATGGCTCTGAGCACTATGAAACTCAACTTCTGAGGTCATTAGTCCCCTAGAACTTAGAACTAGTTAAACGTAACTAACCTAAGGACATCACACACATCCATGCCCGAGGCAGGATTCGAACCTGCGATCGTAACGCTCTCACGGTTCCAGGCTGCAGCCCCTAGAACCGCACGGCCACTTCGGCCGGCTGGATGTATTCCAGTCTCTGTCTTCCTCTACAGCTTTTACCCTCTACTGCTGTCCCTAGTACCGTGGAAGTTATACCTTGATGTCTTAACCGATATCCTACCATCATTACTTCATCGACGTATAGATTGAACAGTAGGGGCGAAAGGCTACATCCCTGCATACACCCTTTCTAAACCGAGCACTTCGTTCTTGGTCTTCACCTCTTATTATTCCCTTTTGACTCTTGTACATGTTGTGCGAGGGCTATTCGGAAAGTAAGTTCTGATCGGTCGCGAAATGGAAACCACTTTGAAAATCCTGTGAAGCTTTGCACAGAGTAAGCCCGTCAGTCGCATTACGTCGTTCTTTCCAGTTCTGGGTGCACAGTGAACTAGACAATAGCGTCTCCCGCAAAGTACGAGGGTCTGGTGAGAAATTACGCCCGAAGCTATGCAGCCAACATAACTGTCAAGCGTTGCCTTCTTCAAGACAATTCTCAGCCAGATTCTGCAGGGGCAGTGAAGATGTTCATGCAGCGCTTTGGATGGGAAGTGTTTGATCAACCACAATTGTTGTTGTTGTTGTGGTCTTCAGTCCTGAGACTGGTTTGATGCAGCTCTCCATGCTACTCTATCCTATGCAAGCTTCTTCATCTCCCAGTACTTATTGCAACCTACATCCTTCTGAATCTGCTTAGTGTATTCATCTCTTGGTCTCCCTCTACGATTTTTACCCTCCACGCTGCCCTCCAATGTGAAATTTGTGATCCCTTGATGCCTCAGAACATGTCTTACCAATCGGTTCTTTCTTCTTGTCAAGTTGTGCCACAAACTCCTCTCCTCCCCAATTCTATTCAATACCTCCTCATTAGTTATGTGATCTACCCATCTAATCTTCAGCATTTTTCTGTAGCACACATTTCGAAAGCTTATATTCTCTTCTTGTCCAAACTATTTATCGTCCATGTTTCACTTCCATACATACCTACACTCCATACAAATACTTTCAGAAACGACTTTCTGACACTTAAATCTATACTCGATCTTAAACAAATTTCTCTTCTTCAGAAACGCTTTCTTTGCCATTACCAGTCTACATTTTATATCCTCTCTAATTCGACAATCATCAGTTATTTTGCTCCCCAAATAGCAAAACACATTCCGTAATTGGCTCCTTGTGAGTTTTATCTCTGTTGACATGGCTATAAGGAAAACTTCCTGGCAGAGACAACGAGCTGTAGAGCAGCGTAAATAATTGGCGGAAAGAGCTGGCAGCTGGCTTCTATGACGAAGGTATCGGAAAGTTGGTAGGACGCTCAGACAAATGTCTAAGTCGCAGTTTAACGGTGATGAATTTCCTGCGCAGATCTAATGGCATTTCATTTGAAACGTCTCCTTAGAAAAAATTATACATGACTGTGCTTATACTGACACACAATATTTTTAGCGCCACGCAATCTGACTCTCAAAAATCCCTACAAAAGAATTGCCCTGACTAACAATAACCTATACCTTTCACAAATCACTTACCTCACAAAAATCTTCATTACTCAAGCTACTGCAATACAGCTAGCGCCACTACTGCCAGCTAAATAAAAGATTCAAACTACTGAAGGCACTAAGTACTGATAGGCATAGTTAGTAAATGAAAGATTTTGATAGAGAACAAACAATGTATTTACCTTAATAGTGTTCAAAAGTCATAATATATATAGCAGTTCCTGACATCCAGTCTTACAAATTTCAAAACTCCGCCATTTCTCTCCCCACATCCACCACTGCTGGCGGCTCACCTCCAACCGCGCAACGCTACACGCTGTTAACATCCAGCTGCCCAACACTACAATGGCAGACAACAATGCAAACTAGCCACAGACTGCACACAGCACAGCCAGTGATTTCCATACAGAGCCCTATGTGGCGTTACCAATATAAAAACCTAAACAGTCTACTTACACATTTACTTCCACCAGCAAAGCGTTAGTTGGAGTCGATTTGAATGCTCCAATTCAGATTATGATAGCTTAATACTGACCTGTTTTGCGTTGCTGAGCCGTAACAGTTGCATCCGTAATCCATGTAACGTCTTATTAGCGCGTGATATATTTTAATGCTGATTACTGAGTCTGCTCCCCAACAAACGCCTTTCTCATTTCGTTAAGCCTGTGTTTCGTCTACACGTACATGGCTGATTTATTAGGCGACATGTCAAGACAGTTCTCACTTAGCCGCTCATTCTACATCTTCATCTACATGGATACGCTGCAAATCACATTTAAGTGACTGGCAGAGGGTTCATCGAACCACCTTCACAATTCTCTTAATTCCAATCTCGTATAGCGCGCGGAAAGATGAACACCTGTATCTTTCCGTACGAGCTCTGATTTCCTTTATTTTATCGTTGTGATCGTTCCTCCCTATGTAGGTCGGTGTCAACAAAATATTTTCGCATTCGGAGGAGAAAGTTGGTGACTGGAATTTAATGAGAAGATTCCGTCGCAACGAAAAACTTCTTTCTTTTAATGATTTCCATCCCAAATCCTATATCATTTCTGTGACACTCTCTCCCATATTTCGCAATAATACAAAACGCGCTGCCTTTCTTTGAACTTTTTCGATGTACTCCGTCAGTCCTATCTGGTAAGGATCCCAAATGGCGCAGCAGTATTCTAAAAGAGGACGGACAAGACAGTGTAGGCAGTTTCCTTAGTAGCTCTGTTACATTTTCTAAGTGTCCTCCCAATAAAACGCAGTCTTTGGTTTGCCTTCCCCACAACATTTTCTATGTGTTCCTTCCAATTTAAGTTGTTCGTAATTGTAATACCTAGGTATTTAGTTGAATTTACAGCTTTTAGATTAGACTGATTCATCGTGTAGCCGAAGTTCAACGAGTTCCTTTTAACACTCATGTGGATGACCTCACACTTTCCGTTATTTAGGGTCAACTGCTACTTTTCGCACCATTCCGATATTTCTTCTAAAAGCGTTCTGTAGTTTGTTTTGATCTTCTGATGACTTTATTAGTTTATAAACTACAGCGTCATCTGCAAACAACCTAAGACGGCTGCTCAGATTGTGTCCCCAATCGTTTATATAGATAAGGAACAGCAAAGGGCCTATAACAGTACCTTGGGGAACGCCAGAAATCACTTCTGTTTTACTCGATGACTTTCCGTCAATTACTACGAACTGCGACCTCTCTGACAGGAAATCACAAATCCAGTCACATAACTGAGACGATATTCCATAAGCACGCAATTTTACTACGAGCCGCTTGTGTGGTACAGTGTCAAAAGCCTTCCGGAAATCCAGAAATACGGAATCGATCTGAAATCCCTTCTCAATAGTGCTCAACACTTCATGTGAATAAAGAGCTAGTTGCGTTTCACAGGAACGATGTTTTCTAAACCCATGTTGGCTGTGTGTCAATAGACCGTTTTCTTCGAGGTAATTCATAATGTTAGAACACAATATATGTTCTAAAATCCTGCTGCATATCGACGTTAATGATATGGGCCTGTAATTTAGTGGGTTACTCCTACTACCTTTCTTGAATATTGGTGTGACATGTGCAACTTTCCTGTCTTTGGCTACGGATCTTTCAACGAGCGAGCGGTTGTATGTGATTGTTAAGTATGGCGCTATCGCATCAGCATTCTCCGAAAGGAGCCTAATTGGTATACAGTCTGGACCAGAAGACTTAGTTTTAAACACTATCATAGCGTATCAATCTAAGCTATATGCTGGGGCACTTTTATTTGTTTGGTAACGATCCTGGGTGCATTGAGTGTTCCCACATCTCGGCACGGGCACATCCAGTGTCGTCGAGCATTATCGTTTTGGTGGTCCAGGTGTTAAGGTGTGGAGGGGCATAATGCATCAGCGTACTGACCTCCAAATCCTTGAACATGGTACTCTCACTAATCAAGAGACACTGTACCCCGTCATGTGCATTTCTTCAAGGGCGCTTTCGGCCCTGACTTCATTTTTGTGGATGACAATACGCGATCGCAGCGAACAGCGCGGGTGTAGGAGCTGTCGGACCGAGAGGATATTCGGCGAATGGACTTCAATCCTGTGGAGCGCGTGTGAGATGCCTCGTGGGGATGCAGGTGTCAACCGCGTTGCTGGAGGAATGGAACATTTCACCACAAGAGCTCATCACCATCCTTTTAGTCAGCTTAGGAGCACCTCGCAGAGCATACATTGCTGTCACTGCTAATCGGACACCCTATTACGAATCCAAGTCCCGCCATTTTTATTGTCCAGTGGACCATCATGAATCGCGATGGTTTCTAGGTAATTATTGTCTTGAGCTTGTAACACCGAAAATGCAGGATGCATGGCACCTGCTACCTGTATATAACTTTTTTTCTGAATTATATGTAAATATTTGTAATTTACATGCTTTCTTTTAGTAAGTAAGGACATTGCTTCACTGTATGTGTACATTAGGTGGAAGTCTGTTGACGTTTCATTGTATTTGTCTGTGTGTTACTGTGAAACTTATAAGCTCTGGGGAAAAGCCAAAGGAATTGTTATTTGCATGGACTAGCAATGATAATAGCAGTGCTTGTGTGTTGTAAAATCTTTGGGTAGGGAGCTGCTGCGCAGAGCGCGCGGAGAGAGGGAGAGAGGTTCCAGCGCTTGTACTGTGCGGAAGTGTGGTGTTAACGCTCTCGCAGTAGAGCAGTGTGCGATTTGCAGGGGGGATGAGGGGGATTTCCCCCCCCCCCCCCCCCCTCTGCATCAGACCATTCCTCCTCTGGTTTTAGTTTATGCATCCCAACCTGGGATGTTTATTTCCCACGCGCTGGAGTAAAACTTTACATATAATTTAAATTTGTGGAGCCGAACACTGAAACTTTTTAATACAGTCTTACTATTAATACTATTGATATGTTTGCTTATTAATTTCGAAATAGTGTTATGCAGTAGTTAAGCATTTCAAAACATTTAGAACTAAATGACAAGACGACGCACGCCACATTTCCACAGTGTCGCAAGACGTCGCCCCAGCATAAACGAAGCTTTAGAGCCAGGTCTGTATTGTATGGTGGATGTGATGTGTTGCGTACGAAACTAAAACCTGCAATCAGATCCAAACGTCGTGGAAAACTGTGAAGAGGTGTCATCCTGCAGCAAGATAACGCTCGCCCACGTTCTGCCAAACGGACAGCCGACGCAATAAAGGAGATGAGATTCGAGGTGCTGGAACATCCAGTATACAGTCCAGACCTGGCTCCAAGCGATTTTCACATGTTTGGACCCTTAACGGAAGCACTACAGGGAAGAAGATTTGAAAGTGATGAAGACGTCATTTCTGCGGTGCAAAATTGGTTACAGATGCAACCGATAAACGTATCTTCTGATGAAATAAAAAAACTCGTAAAACGTCGGGAAAACTGCATTGAAGTCCAGGGAGGTTACGTAGAAAAATAACGCATGTTTCTGTTTTCTATCATCAGAATAAGTACAGCTTTTCACAAATGTGCCTTTACTTTCTGAATTCCCCTCGTATACCTGTATGTAGATGATTTTGTAAATAAGCTTTACCTGTAATGTACTTTTAAAGATATAACAAGGGATGGCTTTTCTGATAGCGCATACGCGTGAATAGTGAGTTTCGGCATTAACATCTATTTATAAATAACTGTTTAACCATGGGTAACGCCACGGTCCAAGCAAGTAACATATATAAATATACTAACCCCCTAAGACATCCCCCCCCTCACTGCTAAAAGCACAAATCGCACACTGCAGTAGAGAGCACCATTTTCGGCGGCATCATGTACGCGCGCCGGGCGGATGTCTAGAGCAGGAGTACGGACAGTGGACGGACAGAAGAGGCTGTATTAATTACGATTGCGCATTCCTATAATTAGCTGTGGCTCCACAATATGCTACCGCCTTTAACAGCAGCAGCAGTTCCAGCAACACAGTTTCGTCGTCTGCTTCGGGTTTCGTCGTATGCACAGCGCCGAAGTAAGACTGTTCATTGGTAGGAAGTATTAAGGGCTAACCCAGCAGCACAACTGAGTGTGATTTGATTGATAAGATTTACTTAAATAATAATCAGTTAAACTCGGGGCGATTGTGTCCTCATTTCCCCCAGACATTGTTACCAAGCAGGATCCTTGTTCCTTTTTTTCCTAATATGCTAACTGAGTGTCATAAGAAATAAATTGAATAGTTACAACCAGTTTATTAATGAATAAATTCTCTTTTAAGAATTTCAGCCCCAGTCTACTTTCAGTTAACTGTTGTACAACAGAGGCTTCAGTATATGACTAAAGTAAAGCAATTTCAGTTTTCAAGTTTGAGAATCAATCACTGGAAAAAATCCAAATCTAAAGAAATTCACAAATTAAGAGTGCGGAAGTTTTATTTATTTTACATATAGCTTGGAGCACGTGGCTGTTTGGTTTGATACGTACTCTAGTATGTAATTCTATTCAACTCAGTAAAAAAGGCTCAGTTCAGACAATAATATGAAATCCAATTTGCTATATAAGTAGCGGCAAAGTAATGCTTGCTTTTTTTTCTAAATTTCTTTGATGACGTTATGCTGAGGACACTGAAAGTCGTTGTTCACGTAACGAAGTTCAGTAGTTTAAAAAAATGGTTCAAATGGCTCTGAGCACTATGGGACTTAACATCTGCGGTCATCAGTCCCCTAGAACTGAGAACTACTTAAACCTAACTAACCTAAGGACATCACGCACATCCGTGCCCGATGCAGGATTCGAACCTGCGACCGTAACGGTCACGTGGTTCCAGACTGAAGCGCCTAGAACCGCACGGCCACACCGGCCGGCGAAGTTCAGAAGTAACATACAGTTTAATTGCATATTTTCAAATGATTACTCGATTGCCTTTTTCAAAATTTAATAGCAAACATAATGTAAGAGTGACTTCTCAGTTTTCTTTATCATTACATACTCACTTAGAATTAAAGAAAAAAAAAAACAAGGCAACCTTTAGTTGCCATGTCAGTGTTTAATAATACATGTTTTTCTTTCTCATCATCTTCTACACGATTTTGGATGTAAATTGCACTATTGGACTGGCGACAGTTAATTGCTTCCTTTTTGTTCATTAGTGTAACTTTTGGATTAATGATCAGTGGTACCCCTTTCTATCCAGTGTTGTTCGTGAGTGAACGCACAGAATAACTTTCATTTTCCAAATTATAGCCCTGTTCAGTTTAATTACTTTTATTTTTAGTAGACTTTCCATCAGAAGGGTCGGTTGTGCACTTTCCTCCTACTTATCGGTATCACTTCTTCGGGAAAGATAGCCTTATACAATTAGAAAAAATCCATTAGGCATACACGCGATCCACGGCCATATTTTATATCGCAAGCAGGATAGGCCGATTTGTAAGAGGGAGGTTACAAGCTAGAGTGTCATTTATATTCGTCTCATTGCCTATTTCCTTCTAATACCTTCTGTACCATACCGTAGTAGTTCTTTCTATGAATGGCCTAGTTTCATCGAGCTATGCTACTATCTGCACCAGTTTATTTCGTAGCACACGGCTCAGTGCACATCGTTCAAGATGATGTTCCGCAGTAACGCCCTTACGGGTTCGCATGCTCAGCCAACGACATAATCGCTTGCGATTGCGATTACCATGGGATAATTTCAATGAGCTTACCCAGATGGAGGCCATTCGGGTTGCTAACAGGCGCCATCTTCGCGCCCCCAAACCACCAGCCTGTAATTGACGGGAATTGCGTGATCTGTGCCTAGACATCTGGTGCCAAATATCTTCGGAAACCTACGGAGGACTTGTCTAATTCGTCCCATGCAAAACCACTGCTGTAGTGCGTTCTGGAGGTAGACCAACATGGTATTAGGTAGGTGGCCGTAATTTTTTGGCTCATTAGTGACGAATAAAATGTATTATGTCGGCCGGGTACCTCAGGGTTACGGAAAACAAGTATACTGCTATTGCTGACTTCTAGCTACATTGTCACGAAACTGTAAGAACTACTAGGATAGAAAGGAAACTCACACCGAATCACTGTTTTGTTTTGGAATCGAATCATTAAAAATAAACAAGAAAAGAGGAACAAATTTTATCCAGCAATGATGGCATATTGCACGATGATTCCGTGGACTTTACTATTACTCCATACTCAGGAGCCTGAAGCCGGAACAAAGAGAGCGCCAGTAATAATTTTTACAGTTTTATTTGCTAATTTAGTCTTTGGTTGATCTTAACTTTTTTCTGGGTCACAACTAAACGAGAATAATTTAGCTGAGGACATAGTTTCGCAATTACCAACATATGAACGCCAATGTCCGTAGCAGTGTATTGATTCACTAGTCATTCGAATGGATCTTCTAAAGTTTTATTCACTGTACGCCCCAGTATAAACCCCTAGGAGAACTGCGTAGAGCTTCAAATTATCAATCCTGTCCTCAAAAATATAGTTTTCTTTGATAGCTTATTATTCGCTGATAGTCATCTAACAGGATGAAAAACAGTCCAATTTTAACGAGATCTTTGCGTTTTTAAGCAGGAAAGATATGCGATGTTTTCTGTGTCTCTGTCGAATGACTGGAATTGTTGCGAAGTTAATGAAATTTTATTGAAAACGCAGCAAGAGTCTCCGCCGCATAGGTAATTTTTATTTGTATTTGTCCCAGTCAGTTTTCAATGCAAACATTTGTGAGAATGTAAAGCATTTCCTCACGATTCTGCCCTTAGATTCTGAGAATATGCGCTTTTCTAATAATATTTAGCATAAAAGTTATAGCACCGGACTATTACTTGTCTGTGTATTTCAGAGTAGGCAGCCAAACTAGCACGCTTCATTTATGTCCGGCAGCTCCAGTCGTGCTCTAAGCCTACCATAATGAGATGTAGTGGTCGTCGATGAATAGACGTCGTTAGTGGAAAAAGGCATTTCCGCACTTTAATAAGAGTTGAGTTTTACGCGAGGAGGCGGAAAAAGTGACTTCGCCGGGAGTCTGGATCGAAACTTGGCATTAGCTGAAGCGCAGAAACGGGCTACATGCACTTTCATCTAAGTGGAGTTCCTAGACAACGAGGGTAGCTGTGGGCAACTTTTATCATTGTCTCGTGGAGTTCTTGAATGATATTACGACGGAACTTTGAAGCCAGGCTGACGACACAAGTTTACAACACACTTTATGAGTTTGAGAGCGGGAACCATGTAGCTATGATCGTTCAAAAACAAAGGGAGACGGCTGTGTATTTTCCGTGTGAGAAAACTCATTACCCTGACATGTAAAATAGGGTCACAAAATTCCACAGCATGTGCTGGAAACCATTATTCTCAGTAAAGGTCGAGCGTAATTACTTTTCCATCCACATGAGTTGTAAGAAAGGCGTCACTTAACGACACACAGTGCCTGACGTTAGCTAAATTACAGAGATATAACTACTAACTTTTCTTTTTCTACAAGACGCCAATAAATTTAATTAAAAACTTTGCTTTTTGAAATAGAAATATAGTAATTTCTGCTGCTAGTCTCATAGATTTCAAAGAGAACAATTCAAGCACCTTTCAGTCTACGAAATCCATATGCAGCTGCGGAGGAATTACAGTATGAATAACTTAGAAATTATCTATACTAAATTACGAGCCAATTAATTTTTTCTCGTTACTTGGTGATATCATTTGGAACTGTCATGTGCAGATTTAGGGGGCGCCCCACCTTGACGTGGCTACGAGATTCTAATTAAAAATTCGGAATAGCTGTGGAAAGTTTTAAATTAAAAACTTGCTACATGTCCTTGGACCTACTTCCATCTGAACGTGCAACGTATCTATTGTATGGCACTTGGGCCACATATATATCAATTAATAACTGTGGCTCATTTATTATCGTAGGTTCGAGCTGTATATGTCTGCTTTCATGCTCAGTAATAGATTTCACTGCAGTATTGTAGATTACCTGTGAACCTGCGGTGGAATCACCCAAGTATTGGCATGTAATGCGAACTGCCAAGTAATACGATTTGAAACTTATCACGAATAATAAAAATAAATGAAAAGGGTGAATAAGTAATGTAGGTGACAACAAAAGATTGAAGCTGTCGACATCTAACTCCTATAGTTTTTGATATATATATATATATATATATATATATATATATATATATATATATATATATATATATATCGTTCGCCGGATAGTTACGTTATTTAAGGAAACAGGAAGTGTTCAGCCACATGTGAAACGTCAACCACGACCTGCAACAAATGATGATACCCAAGTAGGTGTTTTAGCTGCTGTCGCGGCTGATCCGCACATCAGTAGCAGGCAAATTGCGCTAGAATCGGGAATTTCAAAAACGTCGGTGTTGAGAATGCTACATCAACATCGATTGCACCCGTGCCATATTTCTATGCACCAGGATTGCATGGCGACGACTTTGAACGTCATGTACAGATCTGCCACTGGACACAAGAGAAATTTCGGGACGATGACAGATTTTTTGAACGCGTTCTATTTAGCGACGAAGCGTCATTCAACAACAGCGGTAACGTAAACCGTCAAAATATGCACTATTGGGCAGCGGAAAATCCACGATGGCTGCGACAAGTGGAACATCAGTGACCTTGGCGGGTTAATGTATGGTGCGGCATTATGGGAGGAAGGATAATTGGCCCCCATTTTATCGATGGCAGTCTAAATGGTGCAATGTATGCTGATTTCCTACGTAATGTTCTACCGATGTTACTACAAGATGTTTCATTGCATGACAGAATGGCGATGTACTTCCATCATGATGGATGTCCGGCACATAGCTCACGTGCGGTTGAAGCGGTATTAAATAGCGTATTTCATGACAGGTGGTTTGGTCGTCGAAGCACCATACCATGGCCCGCACGTTCACCGGATCTGACGTCCCCGGATTTATTTCTGTGGGGAAAGTTGAAGGATATTTGCTATCGTGATCCACCGACAACACTTGACAACATGCGTCAGCGCATTGTCAATGCATGTGCAAACATTACGGAAGGCGATACTCGCTGTTGAGAAGAATGTCGTTACAAGTATTGCCAAATGCATTGAGGCTGACGGAAATCATTTTGAGCATTTATTGCATTAATGTGGTATTTACGGGTAATCACGCTGTAACTGCATGCGTTCTCAGAAATGATAAGTACACAAAGGTACATGTATCACATTGGAACAAACGAAATAAAATGTTCAAACGTACCTACGTGCTCTATTTTTATTTAAAAAACCTACCTGTTACCAACTGTTCGTCTAAAATTGCGAACCATATGTTTGTGACTATTACAGCGCCATCTGTCACAAAGCGAAAAAAGTGGTCCAACTAAAACATTCATATTTCCTTACATACTACACGAATATGTAATAAAAAATGGGGGTTCTTATTTTAAAAAACGCAGTTGATATCCGATTGACCTATGGCAGCGCCATCTAGCGGGCCAACCATAGCGCCATCTGGTTTCCCCTTTCAAGCTAGACAAGTTTCGTTCTTTGTAGTTTTTTCGTTTGACGCTTATTTCGTGAGATATTTGGCCCGGTCACGATCAATGGACCACCCTATATATATATATATATACCAATAGATGCATCTCAGTGCCATGAGTATACTGGTATGTTTGCATTTGTGCTACGACAAACCATCAAATTATTCCTGAAATAAGTTTTTTTAATAGAGGGCTTCTTTCATAGTGTAGTAATTTTCGCTTTCTGTGCACGCCTCATATATTAGACCACGCTTGCAACAGTCCAGAAGCTCATGCTAGCCCCCGCGTTCTTGGGGAAAACCGTCGTTTTCCTGCTGCCGGCCGTCGGCGAGTGCAAGGTCGTCCTTGAAGCCCCAACCTTCCGTCGCTGTCCGCACCAGCCAGCATTAGCAGTGCTAAATCTTACCTTCCAAATCTTAAACCTTAATGTGGCCGGATTCTCGGCAGCGTATCGGTTATCTTACAAAGGCAAAGAACGTGTACTATAAAGGTGATTCGCCACTTAACTGTGGCCATAGCTTGGCCAGAGCGTTGAAAGAAAGGTGATTCTCACAAATTCAGTGGAACTGCAAATCTTGAAATCGAAATTTAATGATTTTTAAGTACACAGCTGGCCATTAAAACTGAATATCCGGAAGGATAGTAAATAATGAAATTTTATGGATATCTGACATCGTCGGCAGCAGAGCGATCTCTTATTATGAAAAATAATCTTCTAGTTGGAGAAGTTTTACTTGACCAGATCTCGTGAATTGTATATGTGGACGACTAATTTAGGCAAACTTTAAAGTTAAAGAATTTGTTTATATTTACAATAGTATTTTCAACGGTTTTTACATTCTAATGGTGATCGTATATTTAGAGGAACATTTTTCAAGAAATTTTACAAACGGTTAATGTACATCAATTTAGTGGCACTGTAATGGTGCACTGTCATCTAGTCCTGAATACATAGGAATTTAACTATAATATAAATAAAAATAATTACGGAACATCCAACGTCAGAAGTACAATAAAATGTACCAGATATGCGCATACCTAGCTCGAGCAGGGGCTTTAGTATCACATCATACATCAAATGTACCTACTCGTCCATGCTGGCAGCTAAAGGCACACTGCCCAGCAGTAGTCAACCGGAATATATGGTGTTATGAGTACAACCAGATGGCAACAGGCTCCTACTTAATAATTTAGAAAGCCTAGTACATAAATTTTTTCAATGTTTGTTTAACATATACAATGATGACTGTACTCTACACTTGTAAGATCTTTTTCATGTTTGTATAATATTTCAATGATGACAGCATACTCATATCCTTTTTATAAAAAAGTGTTATGTATAAAGGTGTAGTGAGGACGGCGCCAACGGAAGGTACTGAAACCTAGATACCAACGAAATTCCATGAGAAACAGCTTGCGATTATTGAAAGGAAGATCTTGAGACAAATTCTTGGGTCAGTGTAAGGAAAGGGTGCCTTGAGCAGATGACTCAATTACGTATTAAATAACCTACACAATGAACCAGACATTGTCTTCTATGCAGAGAACCACTGAATGTCAGCTGCATTAACATTAAAAGGCTGGAATGGGCAAAACATGTACTGAGATAATGAAATAATAGTTTAGAAGATATTCAGTGCAGTGCCTGAAGCAACTGGGAGGGCTGGAAGACCAAAGCTGAGGTGGGGGGAAGGTGTCTGATAGCACATAAAGAAAACTGGAGTTTGGAATTTGGGGAGTTTGGTACTAAACAGGAAACAGTGAAATAATGTTCAGCAGAAGGCCATGGCTCACAAAGGGCTGTGGTCTCACAGATGCTAATGGTATTCAGTCGTCTTCCTCAGGTGCTGCAAGCTGTGTTGTAATGAGTAAGGGGAAGTGTTGTGACTAGAGGTCACCTAGCAACGCATGGCGTTTCT
Organism: Schistocerca cancellata; assembly: GCF_023864275.1. Lineage (NCBI taxonomy): Eukaryota > Metazoa > Arthropoda > Insecta > Orthoptera > Acrididae > Schistocerca > Schistocerca cancellata. The sequence goes on along the minus strand of NC_064627.1, from coordinate 868,595,135 downwards.
TAGACGATGCTTCATTCTAGTGACTGGTCTTAGAATGACATGAAGGAATGCGTTCTAGAGATCACTATAAGGAGTTTTGGCCACTTCATACAGTTTTTGTTGTTATCAGACATCAAATTGTATTTTGTGTAGCGTTTGAAAATGTTTAGCTCACTACACATTTAAACTGTGTATAATATATTACAGTTATAAGTTATACTGGTTAATTACAATCTTTCGCAATTGTAATGAGTGTTTCGCTTTGTTCTAAAACATCTTCAGCGGTAAGGTATTTTTTGTTGTTTACTTTATTCTTTTTGTAATTCCATGTGTATGTTTTGGGTATTCAGCACACAGTAGTTTCACTGTACTAAATATTCACATTTCTGTATTGAGAAGAACTATTTCATGGCGAGACGACAGTACTTCTTCTCAACACAGAAACGTGAATGTTTAGTATAGAGAAAGTATTGTGTGATGAATACCCAAAACATACACTTAGAAAAAAAATGACCACTGAAGGTGCTGCTTTAGAATAAAGCAAAACGCGTCTGGTCTTAGTATGACTATCGTTAAAGTTGCAAACCACGGCACCTAACATAAAGCTGGCCGCTGTGGCCGAGCGATTCTAGGCTTTTCAGTCCGGAACCACGCTGTTGCTACGGTCGCAGGTGCGAATCCTGCCTCAGGCATGGATGTGTGTGATGTCCTTAGGTTAGTTAGGTTTTGGTAGTTCTAAGTCTAGGGGACTGATAGCCTCAGATGTTAAGTCCCATAGTGCTTAGGGCCATTTGAACCATTTTAAGCTAATATAAAAATTCAATTTTCTCATTTTGAGAAGACAGAAGGAGCGATCTGTTTTACTTGCTAAAACATTCAACATTTTAGATGACATAAACACTTTTTATTAAAGGAAACTGCTTTCGATAGACTGCTGCCACCTTCAGCTTTTAAAAAAATATTTTATTATGCAACATGACTTGAGGTCCAACGTAAAATGAACATGTTTCATAACAAAAAGATTTTTTAAGACCTAACGATGACAGGAAAGTCTGTCGAAACCGGTTGACTTAAATGAAGAAATATTTATGCGATCTAGGCTGTTGGTCGCGGGGGGGGGGGGGGGGGTAGCCGCGTGGTCTTGGGCCCCTTGTCACAGTCCGCGCGGCTCTCCCCGTCGGAGGTTCGAGTCCTCCCTCGGGCATGGGTGTGTGTGTTGTCCCTAGCGTAGGTTAGTTTAAGTTAGATTAAGGAGTGCGTAAGGTTAGGGACCGATGACCTCAGCAGTTTGGTCCCTAAGACCTTACCACAAATTCCCAAAATTCTAGGCTGTTGAATGTTTAGTAAGCTGTGCAACATGTATATCTGCAACTGCAGAAAGAAAACGAGGTGGAAAAACAAAGAAGACAAACGCAGGTTACAGCTTTTTGAATTGTATTGTTAATTCTTCACTTATAGAATTTCAAGGTGACTTGAATGCTATATATACTTTTAGAAACATGTACATAAAATGTGGACATTTAAACCGTACTTCACCGGATATGCTCTATCTTGTACCTAGAAGCAGAAGGAGGTCTTTTACCGCGGAACATGTCATACTTACAAGTGAATTGAGTTTCTTTAACGTCTTGAAAATGGAAATGTACTTCACTTTGCAGTAACTTTTAGTTCAAAATGTATTTAACTTGTAACTGGATTTTGCTAATACTTCTGCCTAGTTTGATTTCACGTAATGACTACTTGTGTGTACTAGAGTAATAAGAAGGTAACAGGTGGATGATTAAAAACAGTATTTACAATATTTTCTTGGCTGCAACGCTTTTAAATTTAATTTCTTGTCCAGCATGTGGAACATCTTGGTTACGACTCGGCAACTGTGGCAGGGGAAGCCGTCGCAGGATGGAAATAGGGGTTTACTGTGGCTGCAAAGTGGTGAACTCTGGAATCTGATTCAGGAACTACTATCCAATTTACAAGGATGGCAAGAAGCCGTTATAAAGCAGATTTTCCTTGCCAGTAATCTTTTATCTGCAAGGTAAGCGAAAACGCTTTATCTATCGGTTTTCTCTTTCTTAATATCTCAAAATGCATGCCAGGTCTTTTATATTAGTGCGTCTAGAGAACGCTTATTTTGAAAAGCGCTTTGTGGGTTTTGAACCGTACCTAACGTCACAGGTTGGGGCGGAACTGAGGTTCCGTTGTGTCCAAGGTAGCGTATCGTTCTTTCCTAGTGTTCGTTTTTTAATATTTATATTTATTCTAACACTTCAAAGATACAGTATTATACTTCCAGGTTTTTCATATTGTTGCTAATGACAGTTCTTCCTTTTCCACACAGGGTTGAAGGTACGGACGCAAAACTAATCGTCAAACTTGGTCTGCAGAAAACATGGAAGAAGCAGTGACAGCTTTATGAAAAAGGAATTGGCGTTTAGGAAAGCTAGCATTCAGTTCAACGTTCCTAAAACAACTCTTTATAAAGCTGTTCAGAACGGATTTCAAAATGAGACTTTTCAAGGAGAATATTTTGTCGCGTTTTCTGGAATGAGCAAGAATTAGAGCTTGTCGGTTACTTAATGGACGTGGACGGCAGATTGTCTCGATTTCTAATGAACGAGTTCAGAGCGTTAGCTTTTGAGCTGGCAAAGAAAAATAAACCGAAGCACCAGTTTCATAAAGAAAAGAAAACGATGGGTGAAGACTTGATGACTTAGTTTCTTTATAGTCATCTAGCGTTGTGCCACTTGTAAATTCATATCCTTATTGTATTTTTGTAGATTTTAGGAAATATAATAAGACTTCGGAGTTAAACTTCTAATTAAATGTAAATTAGTAATAGCTCTTACCTTATATTAGAGCTATGAATGGGGTACCGTTCCGCCTTAGGCTTGGGACAACGGCCCAGCTGACAGCCATTTAAAAATTTTTTGTGGTTTTCGCCTGTGTCTTTCATTCTGATTTCTTTGTTTCACTATTTATATATTACATGTCCCACGGAAACTTACGTAGCTTCAACTATGGTCATTTTAATGTTAGCGTTACCGACCTGCCTCGCATTTCCCTAAAGGTTTTGAAGAAAATGTCCACGCTAGCTGCACTTTTCTTTTTATTTAAACCCGCAAACGGTTTCGGTCCTCAAGGCAGTTATGTAGTAGTAAATGTCAGGCGTCCTGTGTCCTTTCAGTCACTGAGGGCCGAAACAGGTCGTGGTATTAAGTAAAAAGAAAGTGAAACTGATGCGAACATTTTCTTCAAAAGCTTTTAAATTTCATTAGAATATTTGTTCATAGGTACATGAGAGGGAATTCCACTGTCAAATGCAGAGGAGAGAGCGGATCGATGGAAAGAGTACACTTGAAGGCTTCTACGAGGAGGAAGAATTGTCTGATGATGTGATAGAACCAGAAATATGAGTCGACAGAAGAAATAGGGGATCCAGTATTAGGATTTGAAACAGCTTTTGGAGACGTGAGATCAAGTGAGACAGAAGGGATAGACAACATTCCACCAGCATTTCTAATACGACTGGGGAAATGACAACAAAACTACTATTCATACAGGTATGTAGAATGTATCAGTCTGGCGATATGTCTTTCGGAAAAACATCATCCATAAAATTCCGAAGATAGCAAGAGGCGACAAGAGCGAGAATTGTGGCACAATCAGATTAACAGATCGTGCCACCAAGTTGCTGACAAGAATAGTATACAAAAGAATGGAAAAGAAAATTGAGGATGTGTTAGATGACGGCCAGTTTGACTTTAGGAAAGGTAAAGGAACCAGTGAGGTGTTTCTGACGTTGCAGTTGAAATTGGAAGCAAGATTAAAGAAAAATCAAGACACGTTAGTAGGATTTGTCGACCTAGAAAAAGCGTTCGACAATGTAAAATGGCACACGATGTTCGAAATTCTGGGGAAAATAGGGGTAAGCTGTAGGGAGAGATGGGTAACATACAATACGTACAAGAGCCAAGAGGAAATAATAAGACATAATAAGAACGAAGTGCTCGGATGAAAAAGGGTGTAAGACAGGGATGTAGTCTTTCGCCCCTGCGTTCAGTCTGTTCACCGAAGAAGCAATGATGGAATAAATGAAAGTTTGAAGAGTGGAATTAAAATTCAAGTTGAAGGGATACCAGTGATACAATTCCCTGATGACAATGCTATCCTGAGTGGAAGTGAAGAAGCATTACATGATCTACTGAATGGAATGGACAGTCTGTTGAGTAACAATATGGACTGAGAGTAAATCGAAGAAAAGTCGAAAGAAATGAGAAGTAGCAGAAATGAGAACAGCGAGAAGCTTAACATCAGGATTGGTGGTCACGAAGTGGATGAAGTTAAGGAATTCTGCTACCTAGGAAGTAAATTAACCAATGACGGACGGAACAAGGAGAACATCAAAAGCAGATTAGCAATGGCAAAAAGGTCATTCCTGGCCAAGAGAAGTCTACTAGTATCAAACGTAGGTCTTAATTTGAGGAAGAAATTTCTGAGAACGTACGTCTGGAGTACAGCATTGTATGGTAGTGAAACATGGACTGTTGGAAGTCCGGAACACAAGAGAACTGAAGCATTTAAGATGTGGTGCTACAGGCGAATGCTGAAAATTAGGTGGGCTGATAAAGTAAAAAGTAAGGTGTTTCTGCTCAGAATCGGAGAGGAAAGGAGTACGTGGAAAACACTAACATTATGATGGGACGTCTGTTAAGATATCAGAGAATCATTTCAATGGTACTAGAGGGAACAGTAGAGGGTAAAAACTGTAGTGGAAAACATAGATTAGAAAACATCCAGTAAATAATTGTGGACGTATGTTGCAAGTGCTACTCTGAGATGAAGAGGTTGGCACAGGAGATGAATTCGTGGCAGGTCCCACCAAACCAGCCAGAAGACTGATGACTCAAGAAAAAAAAAGGCGTTGAGGATTGAAAGTGATCATGATTTTAAATAAAAAGAAATGTGCATCTGGAGCGGACATTTTCTTCAAAAGTTTTGAGTTTCATCAGAATATTTGTTCCTAGGTACATGACCATATTACATCGCAGGGTTGATTGCACATTTTTTGAAAAACCCTTATTTTTGCAGACTAATTTTTGTAATTTTATAAGAAGATTGCAGTGGATGAAAAGTGAATGCCATGATTTATAAATGGAAAAAGAAAACACGTTAAACTTCTATTACAAGGCTATTACACGGTTAGAGGTGAAAGTCTGACAAATGTACCAAGACACAGCGGTCTTCCTTACTCGTTTTGGACTCGCTGCTGACTGGAGTCCAGGCAGAGAGTGCACACCTAGCAGCACCTATGTCGGCCATCGAAACATTGTGAAAAAAATGTAATCAAAAACTTGGCTTGACACCCAGAAAACTATACCACTAACAAGGAAGCCCTGGAACGCAAGGCCGAAAAATGTCAATGATTACGGGATTCGACGCCCCCACATATTGCCTACCATACGACCACAATGTTGGCTGCTTATGGGAACAGGAGCGCGGGACTGGAGGCATCCAATGGTGAGCACAGCGTGAGGTCACGGAGCGGAGTGTAACTGCGTAGTGGACGAGTAACTCACAATAACGCTATAGTTCTAGTGGTGTTCATACAAAGCAGAGCAGTGGCACCGATAAACAAAGCAAACATTGCATCATACCTACAACAACAGATGCCAAAGCTGAAATTTCATCAGAAATGAATCCAAAGAATTTCTAAGAATGATAAAGAAGTGGCAGATGAAGTATTAGTGCTTCTGCAAGATGAATCAGTGGAATGTTTTCGTCGTATACACTCGACGATACGGGCAGTGTACATGAGGAGTACAATGACGGCGATAAATGCTCAACAAGTAAAAGTGATACTTAAACAGCTGTGGAGCCATGGAGTTCATCAGCATCCTTGTCGGACAGAGAGCCTTAAAACCTGTCTCCAGTGAAACATAATAAAGGACAATCGTCGTCCAAGAAACAAGTACTAAATATATTCGTAATTACGTACATGGAAGATCACCTGCGGCTTAGTAGAAACAAATGTACAGATTTCGAATAAATCCGCCGCAATATGACGGTGCGATGCATTAGAAAAATTGCAGATACTCAAGGGAGGACAAGGCCCACTTGTTACAAATGCTGTAGTTTGCGCGTTTCATTGCTGCTCAATGTTGTGTACAGGAGGTGCATGATAGTATCTTACTACGTTATGCACATCAAATTGCCGATGACATAGATTACTGTGACATCAAGGCATGCATTGGATGGCTGCATAACTTCAAACAGTGCTACACAATTGGAAGACGTAAGATAACGAAATTTCAAAGAAATTGTCAAGTTGAGGATGCACAGCAAACTGCGGAATGGGTCAGAAAATTTGTAGATGAAATAGAAAAACTTATCTCATCGGTCAGTGAGGAAGTTTTTTTTCATATCTGAACAGTAGGTGATTGAAGGGGCTGCATAGTTGTCTTACGCTCATTTTCCCACACTTACTTGCTGTGACGTAAATATTCCCTAGTGTCCTTGCAAGATCACCCACAAGAGAAAGAATCGTAGGGGGCGGAACACCTCCAACTTTCGTGGCACAATAAATAACTTTCCAGCCAGTTTACTATCCAGATAAACAGTCAGCATAATTGCACTGATGTTAGTTGATCTTGATACAATTCTATTGGTACCTGTAATTTCCAGGGTTCTTTCATATTTACGGGAGATAGGCAAAATAATGTAAACAGTGGCAGTAATGGGTTGGTTGTGTTTTGACGGTCAACAACACAGGTAAGCCACGAGTCGCGCTGGACTGTACGTGCTTAGTACGGACTAGGCATCAGGGCAGGTTGTTTACGAGTAGTGCACACTTCATATTTGCATTCAGTGGCCGACGTAGACGTGCAATGAAAGACCTAACCGAGTTCCTAACAGGGGTCCGATTACCTGGAGCATCAGTAACCAAGACAGCCAACTTATTGAATGTTTCAAGAGCAACTGTTTCAACAGTCATGACAGCCTGCAAAAAACATGGAATATTGGGCGAACATCAAAACAGAATGACAGAAACAGTCGTGCGCTAACACAAATTGTATCAAAAAAACACAAAACTACGGCGACTACAGTGACTGCAGAGCTCAATAGCCATCTTCAAGACCCCGCGTCTATCGACACTGTCAGCCGAGAATTCCATAAAGCGAATATTCATGGACGAGCTGCTATAACGAAGCCATTAACGACGACAACCAACACAAAGAAGCCTAAAACATGGTGTCGGGAGCATAAATCCTGGAAGTCTGATCAGTGGAGACACGTCATGTTGTCCGAAGGGGCGACGTTTTCGTTATTTCCAACATCGGGCCGGCTTTAAGCCTGGAGAACGCCAAAAGAAGCCCACGATCCTGACTTCATGATTCCAACGGTAAAGCATGGAGGTGGAAATGTGAAGGTGTGGGCAGCCATATCATAGTATTCTGCTGGTCCCATCATTACTTGCAAAAGCTGTGTTACAGCCAACGATTATGTGAACATTTTAGGTGGTCAGGTACCCTTATGATTCAAATGTTGTTCCCCGATAATTGTGCCATATTTCAGGACTGTTGTTGTTGTTGTGGTCTTCAGTCCTGAGACTGGTTTGATGCAGCTCTCCATGCAACTCTATCCTGCGCAAGCTTCTTCATCTCCCTGTAACTACTGCAACCTACATCCTTCTGAATCTGCTTAGTGTATTCATCTCTTGGTCTCCCTCTACGATTTTTACCCTCCACGCTGCCCTCCAATACTAAATTGGTGATCCCTCGATGTCTCAGCACATGTCCTACCAACCGATCCCTTCTTCTAGTCAAGTAGTGCTACAAGCTCCTCTCCTCCCCAATTCTATTCAATACCTCCTCATTAGTTATGTGATCTACCCATCTATTCTTCAGCATTCTTCTGTAGCACCACATTTCGAAAGCTTCTATTCCCTTCTTGTCCAAACTATTTATCGTCCATGTTTCACTTCCATACATGGCTACACTCCATACAAATACTTTCAGAAACGACTTCCTGACACTTAAATCTATACTCGATGTTAACAAATTTCTCTTCTTCAGAAACGCTTTCCTTGCCATTGCCAGTCTACATTTTATATCCTCTCTACTTCGACCATCATCAGTTATTTTGCTCCCCAAATAGCAAAACGCCTTTACTACTTTAAGTGTCTCATTTCCTAATCTAATTCCCTCAGCATAACCCGACTTAATTCGACTACATTCCATTATCCTCGTTTTGCTTTGGTTGATGTTCCTCTTATATCCTCCTTTCAAGACACTATCCATTCCGTTCAACTGCTCTTCCAAGTCTTTTGCTGTCTCTGACAGAAATACAATGTCATCGGCAAACCCAAAAGTTTTTATTTCTTCTCCATGGATTTTAATACCTACTCTGAATTTTTCTTTTATTTCCTTTACTGCTTGCTCAATATACAGATTGAATAACATCGGGGAGAGGCTACAACCCTGTCTTACTCCCTTCCCAACCACTGCTTCCCTTTCGTGTCCCTCGACTCTTATAACTGCCATCTGGTTTCTGTACAAATTGTAAATAGCCTTTCGCTCCCTGTATTTTACCTCTGCCACCTTCAGAATTTGAAAGAGAGTATTCCAGTCAACATTGTCAAAAGCTTTCTCTAAGTCCACAAATGCTAGAAACGTAGGATTGCCTTTCCTTATTCTTTCTCCTAAGATAAGTTGTTGGGTCAGTATTGCTTCACGTGTTCCAATATTTCTACGAAATCCAAACTGATCTTCCCCGAGGTCAGCTTCTACCAGTTTTTCCATTTGTCTGTAAAGAATTCGCGTTAGTATTTTGCAGCTGTGACTTATTGAACTGATTGTTCGGTAATTTTCACATCTGTCAACACCTGCTTTCTTTGGGATTGGAATTATTATATTCTTCTTGAAGTCTGAGGGTATTTCGACTGTCTCATATATCTTGCTCACCATATGGTAGAGGTTAGTCAGGACTGGCTCTCCCAAGGCTGTCAGTAGTTCTAATGGAATGTTGTCTACTCCCGGGGCCTTGCTTCGACTCAGATCTTTCAGTGCTCATTCAAACTCTTCACGCAGTATCATATCTCCCATTTCATCTTCATCTACATCCTCTTCCATTTCCATAATATTGTCATCAAGTACATCGACCTTGTTTAGACCCTCTATATACTCCTTCCACCTTTCTGCTTTCCCTTCTTTGCTTAGAACTGGGTTTCCATCTGTGCTCTTGATATTCATACAAGTGGTTCTCTTTTCTTGAAAGGTCTGTTTAATTTTCCTGTAGGCAGTATCTATCTTACCCCCGGTGAGACAAGCCTCTACATCCTTAAATTTGTCCTCTAGCCATCCCTGCTTAGCCATTTTGCACTTCCTGTCGATATCATTTTTGTGACGTTTGTATTCATTTTTACCTGCTCATGTACTGTATTTTTATATTTTCTCCTTTCATCAATTAAGTTCAATATTTCTTCTGTTACCCAAGGATTTCTAGCAGCCCTCGTCTTTTTACCTACTTTATCCTCTGCTGCCGTCACTACTTCATCCCTCAAAGCTACCCATTCTTCTTCTACTGTATTTCTTTCCCCCATTCCTGTCAATTGTTCCATTATGCTCTCCTTGAAACTCTGTACAATCTCTGGTTCTTTCAATTTATGCAGGTCCCATCTCCTTAAATTCCCACCTTTTGCCGTTTCTTCAGTTTTAATCTACAGTTCATAATCAATAGATTGTGGTCAGAGTCCATATCTGCCCCAGGAAATGTCTTACAATTTAAAACCTGGTTCCTAAATCTCTGTCTTACCATTATATAATCTGCCTGATACCTTTTAGTATCTCCAGGGTTCTTCCATGTATACAACCTTCTTTTATGATTCTTGAACCCAGTGTTAGCTACGATTAAATTGTGCTCTGTGCAAAATTCTACCAGGCGGCTTCCTCTTTCATTTCTTCCCCCCAATCCATATTCACCTACTACGTTTCCTTCTCTCCCTTTTGCTACTACCGAATTCCAGTCACCGATGACTATTAAATTTTCGTCTCCCTTCACTATCTGAATAATTTATTTTATTTCATCATACATTTCTTCAATTTCTTCGTCATCTGCAGAGCTAGTTGGCATATAAACTTGTACTACTGTGGTAGGCGTGGGCTTCGTGTCTATCTTGGCCACAATAATGCGATCACTATGCTGTTTGTCTTGTTCCTCCTGCCACCGAACTTCACTAATTCCCACTATATCTAACTTTAACCTATCCATTTCCTTTTTTAAATTTTCTAGCCTACCTGCCCGATTAATGGATCTGACATTCCACCCTCCGATCCGTAGGACGCCAGTTTTTTTTCTCCTGATAACGATGTCCTCCTGAGTAGTCCCCGCTCGGATAACCGAATGGGGGACTATTTTACCTCCGGAATATTTTACCCAAGAGGACGCCATCATCATTTAACCATACAGTAAAGCTGCATGCCCTCGGGAAAAATTACGGCCGTAGTTTCCCCTTGCTTTCAGTCGTTCGCAGTACCAGCACAGCAAGGCCATTTTGGTTAGTGTTACAAGGCCAGACCAGTCAATCATCCAGACTGTTGCCCCTGCAACTACTGAAAAGGCCGCTGCCCCTCTTTAGGAAGCACACGTTTGTCTGGCCTCTCAACAGATACCCCTCCGTTGTGGTTGCACCTACGGTACGGCTATCTGTATCGCTGAGGCACGCAAGCCTCTCCACCAACGGGGCAAGGTCCATGGTTCATGGGGGGGGGGGGGGATTTCAGGACTATAACGCACTAATTCACACAGCCAGGAGAAGCATGAAACTGAGCTACAGCGTCTTGCTAGTCCCCAGTCTTGAACATTATCGAACCATTGTGGGCTGTATTGGGGCGCAAACTCCGCAGCAGTTTGAGCGTACATCGTCACTACAGGAGTTAGAAGAGGTTCTGATACAAGAGTGGCGTAACATTCCACAGGAGACTATACGGTCATTATATGCCAGTATTCCAAGAAGGATCGCACTGTTTTTGTGCAAAATCTGGTCAAAATTACTTGCTTTTGGTTGATTCCTGGTCTGCGTAAAAAAGGAAAAAATCACCCATCTGTAGAGCAAACTATCCCTCCTGAAAAGTGTGCGACATTGCAGTCCATACCGCTTGGAACCACTCAACGAATTCAGCCTCTGAATGATTGTTTTTTCTTGCTCTACCTGTAGCTACGCCTTAAAGGACAGCAGGTTCACGATAAGCTCCACGACAAACTGTTTCGCATTCGGTTGGATGCCATCAGATTCCATGAGTTCTCATCACTTCGTTGCATCAATATGATTCTATACGTCTTCTTTAAGAGTGGATACCTAGCTGAATGTGCTGCGCGATTAGTCACTCCAAGGAGTTCGCCCTCGATCTTGATGGTGTGAACCTTAATGATCATTGTGGCGGTCCTTTTACCACTCAGTGTTCATGGTACAAGTTAATGTTTTGTTCTGAACATTTCTTGAATGTTCTCGATTTTGTGAAGTGTAATACATACATCCCAAAGAAGGTCGATCTCTGCACCTCCAGGACACTCATTTTCTGTAGTGCTCCTGATGCATATGACGAGTCATTAGCCGCTCATATTTTCGTGTCGTAATTGTTAACACAACACTTTTAAATGAGCCTTACTAAAGACTGAACTTTCGGCTTCGCACTCAGAGGGTTCCTTGTAAGAAGGAAATTCCTCGAGAGAGCACCCTTTATTCACAGCATACAGCAGAGTTCACCTCGGACGTTGACAGGCTGAGCTGTAAGGAAGCCAGTGTGAAGGCGACTCACAGCAGCCGAAGACGTGGCGCGTGTCGCCGGTTCATTAGCGGAGCCCGCGACAGCTGCAGATTACGGTCGGCGCTTAATGGCGGCCATCAGCGGCCTAGGCCGGCCAGTTAGCTGCCTTATGACGCGCAAATCCCGCGGTGGCGCGGATTACGGCGGAGACCGTGACTGTAGAAAGCGAGGGGCGAGCAGAGCGCGGGAGGAACACTTGCTGGCGTCGCGTAGGCCGCCTCTCAGTGGCGCGGTTAATTAAACGGAGGCCCCCGCTGGTAGTCGACGTCTGGGCAGTCGCCGCCGTGGGCGACATCGATAATGCCTGCCGTTATTTATGCCCACCGGGCGCCGCATTCCCGACCAGCGCTGAACGATCGACCCTGGCGAGCTGCTCATCGAGTTTCATTACCACCGCTCGTTACTCACCCATAAATCAGCAGGCCATTTCACGCCAAGAGGGGCCCAAGGAAGCGACTCCTACGTCTTTGTTAGCTCCTCAGCAGTGACGTATCCCAGTCCGTGGAAGGGGCTGCACCGAAAGGCTTGCACACTTAGATACAGAATAGCTGTCGATTAGGGTCTGACATACTCCACTGAGTCATAACTGAGGACTGAGTATCTCACAAAATAATAAACTACTGGCCATTAAAATTGCTACACCACGAAGATGACGTGATATAAACGCGAAATTTAGCCGACAGGAAGACGATGCTGTGATATGCAAATGATTAGCTTTTCAGAGTATTCACACAAGGTTGTCGCCGGTGGCGACACCTACAACGTGCTGACATGAGAAAAGTTTCCAACCGATTTCTCATAAACAAACAGCAGTTGACCGGCGTTGCCTGGTGAAACGTTGTTGTGATGCCTCGTGTAAGGAGGAGAATTGCGTACCATCACGTTTCCGGCTTTGATAAAGGTCGGATCGTAGCCTATCGCGATTGCGGTTTATCGTATCGCAGCATTGCTCCTCGCGTTGGTCGAGATCCAATGACTGTTAGCAGCATATGGAATCGGTGGGTTCAGGAGGGTAATACGGAACGCCGTGCTGGATCCCAACGGCCTCGTATCACTAGCACTCGAGATGACAGGCATCTTATCTGCATGGCTGTAACGGATCGTGCAGCCTCGTCTCGATCCCTGAGTCAACATATGGGGACGTTTGCAAGACAACAACCATCTGCACAGACAGTTTGACGACGTTTGCAGCAGCATGGACTATCAGCTCGGAGACCATGGCTGCGATTACCCTTGACGGTGCATCACAGACAGGAGCGCCTGCGATGGTGTACTCAACGAGGAACCTGGACGCACGAATGGCAAAACGTCATTTTTTCGGATGAATCCAGATTCTGTTTACAGCATCATGATGGTCGCATCCGTGTTTGGCGACATCGCGGTGAACGCACATTGGAAGCTTGTATTCGTCATCGCGATACTGGCGTATCACCCGGCGTGATGGTATGGGGTGCCATTGTTTACACGTCTCGGTCACTTCTTGTTCGCATTGACGGCACTTTGAACAGTGGACGTTCCATTTCAGATGTGTTACGACCCGTGGCTCTACAGTTCATTCGATACCTGCGAAACCCTACATGTCAGCAGGATAATGCACGACCGCACGTTGCAGGTCCTGTACGGGCCTTTCTGGATACACAAAATGTTCGACTGCTGCCCTGGCCAGCACATTCTCCAGATCTCTCACCAACTGAAAACGTCTGGTCAATGGTGGCCGAGCAACTGGTTCGTAACAATACGCCAGTCACTACTCTTGACGAACTGTGGTATCGTGTTGAAGGTGCATGGGAAGCTGTACCAGTACACGCCATCCAAGTTCTGTTTGACTCAATGCCCCGGCGTATCAAGGCCGTTATTGCGGCCAGAGGTGGTTGTTGTGGGTACTGACTTCTCAGGATCAATGCACCCAAATTGCGTGAAAATGTAATCACATGTCAGTTGTAGTATAATATATTTGTCCAATGAATACCTATTTATCATTTGCATTTCTTCTTGATGTTGCAATTTTAATGGCCAGTAGTGTACCTTTATCTTCAACAAATTAAGTACATAACAAAATATCATTATATCCGCGATAGTTTACATGAAAAGAACTGAAATGTCTTACGGGTGTCGAAAACAATCATTCATCCCGTCATAGTGTGAGGCGTGCTTTTCATTGCACTCTAAGAGCTTCAATATTGTGTATGCCCTCCGTTAGCGTTTATCACTGCCCGACACCTATATGGCATGCTCTGTATACGGAGGCCACCCTACAGTATCCAAACCATTCTTCAACAAGTCCGCCGGCCCGGGTGGCCGAGCGGTTCTACGCGCTACAGTCTGGAACCGCGCAACCGCTACGGTAGCAGGTTCGAATCCTGCCCGGGCAGGATGTCCTTAGATTAGTTAGGTTTAAGTAGGTCTAAGTTCTAGGGGACTGATGACCTCAGCAATTAAGTCCCATAGTGCTCAGGGCCATTTGAACCAAATTTCAACAAGCCCAAGAGAGCTTTGGAGAGTCTGTACTGGAACAGGACAAGCACGAACACGTCTGTCAAGCATGTCCCATATATGCTCAATATGGTTTGGTCTCTGTTGACGCCCGCCACATGTGCCTTGGCATTACAAGGGATTCAAGACCACCACAGTATGTAGTATCCACAAGTTTCGACGAGAACTGTTTCATGTGCTGTGTGGCAGTAAGGCGACCATGGACAACGACAAGATCCGTATGACGTCCGACACCTCACACTTCACGCAATCCTTGGACACAAATCACAGAACGTTGGAAACTGTCGATTTCCTGGACAAAGCATGGGAGGTACCATCACCACAGGTCTACACAGGTCAACACGGAGATCACCTTAAGTCAGAGAATATCTAGAATCCGCTGTGAATGACACGTTTCGCGATGACGAAGTTGCCAGTTGACAAGGGAACGGTGGAACTGAAGGCAACCTGCAAGATGTTGTCGTATGAAGTGGGATAATCTAACAGGACTCTTTCCTCCTATCCGCTCCCTCCTCTGCATTTAAAAGTGAAATAGCAGTTGCCGACCTTGCTTTTAATATCTCCCTTGGTTGTTTTGCGTTTTCTATACGCTGAGTCAGTCCTTTCAACAATCATTTATTTTTCGATTTCTTCACAATTTTGTATACCAATTTCGCCTTAGTTTCCCTGCACTTCCTGTTCATTTAATTCCAAAGTAACTTTTTGTGTATTCCTGAATTTCCTTGAACGTTTGGTGCTTCCGTCTTTCATTGGGTAAATGAATTATTTCTTCTGTTACCCATAATTACTCCGTTGTAATCCCCTTTGCACTTAAGTTTTTTTTCCAACTTCTGTGACTGCTCTTTTCAGAGTTGTCCATTCCTCTTCAACTGATCTACCTACTGAGCTATTTCTTATTACAGTATTTATGGATTCGGAGAACATCAAGTGTATCTGCTCATTCCTTAGTACTTCTGTATCCCAATTCGTTGTCATTGATTTTTCCTGACTGGTGTCTTTAAACCTCAGCCTAGCCCTCATCACTATTAAAATGTGATCTGAGTCTATATCTGCTCCCGGGTATGCCTTACAATGAAGTATCTTATTTTGGAGTCGCTACATGATCATCATGTAATCTAACTGAAATCGTCCCTATTTCTCGGCCTTTTCCAAGCATATCTCTTCAAGTGATTAGAGTAATTCCTATTACTAGCTGAAATTTTGTGCAGAACTCAATTATCCTTTCTTAGTATGAAGCCCATATCCTCCCACAACCCTTTCTTCTACACCTTCCCTGCCAACTGCATTCCAGTTCCCCAAGACTATTAGATTTTCATCTCCCTTTATCTACTGAATTACCCAATCAGCATACTCTCTCTACTCTTCGTCTTCTACTTGCGACGTTGGCATGTATAACTCAAGTGATTTAAAATGGAATGATCATATAATGTTGATTGTCGGTAAAGCAGATGCCAGACTGAGATTCATTGGAAGAATCCTAAGGAAATGCAATCCGAAAACAAAGGAAGTAGGTTACAGTACGCTTGTTCGCCCACTGCTTGAATACTGCTCAGCAGTGTGGGATCCGTACCAGATAGGGTTGATACAAGACATAGAGAAGATCCAACGGAGAGCAGCGCGCTTCGTTACAGGATCATTTAGTAATCGCGAAAGCGTTACGGAGATGATAGATAAACTCCAGTGGAAGACTCTTCAGGAGAGACGCTCAGTAGCTCGGTACGGGCTTTTGTCAAAGTTTCGAGAACATACCTTCACCGAAGAGTCAAGCAGTATATTGCTCCCTCCTACGTATATCTCGCGAAGAGACCATGAGGATAAAATCAGAGAGATTAGAGCCCACACAGAGGCATACCGACAATCCTTCTTTCCACGAACAATACGAGACTGGAATAGAAGGGAGAACCGATAGAGGTACTGAAGGTACCCTCCGCCACACACCGTCAGGTGGCTTGCGGAGTATGGATGTAGATGTAGATGTAGATGTACCGTCGTCGTTGTTAGTTTACTATCAAATCTGACGAGAAAAATCCTATCACTGAACTGTACCTTGCTATTCATAACTAATTCTATTCTCGTTATACTATTTTCTACTGCTGTCGATATTACCCTGTAGTCATCTGACCAGAAATCGTTGCCTTCTTTCCATTCCACTTCAATGACCCCCACGTTATCTAGATTGGGCCCAGCATTTCGCTTTTCAGATTTTCTAGCTTCGCTGCCTCGTTCAAACTTCTGAAATTCCACACCCCGAATTGTTGAGCGTTATCCTTTCGTTGGTTATTCAATCTTTTCCTCACGATCACTTCCCCCATGCCAGTCCCCTCCCAAAGATCCAAATGGGGGACCACTGTGGGATCTTTTGGCGATGGAGAGATCATCATGACACTTTTTCGGTTACATGCTACCTGTGCGGTGGATACACATATGTGTCTTTAATGCTGTAGTTTCCATTACCTTCTCCAGCCTCATGCCGTTGCTCATTGCTGATTCTTTCGCTTTAGGGGCAGTTTACCACTCCAAGAGCGAGAGAGTGCCGTGAATCTCTGTCTGGTCCCTCGCTCTCTGTGACAAGTCTTTTAGCAGAAAGATGGTGAATCGTAAGCGAGAACTCTTCGTCCGCCATTGCTAATAACTTTTATTCAAATATAAGCGGTGGCGGGGCTTGAAAGTGGGACCGATGCCGTTTTGATTACGTGTTTAACACGGGTAGAAATCGTCTATGTTTGCTGTAATTCTACCTGACGTCCAGCACACGACACTTCTGTGATCTACCGTAGCAGAATCAGATAGTAGTGCATTGTTTGGCAATGCTAACGCACTATTCAGCAGTAACATTGGATCAGCAGGCGCTGGATGGCGGGCTTGGTGCATTTGAACTCCACTGAGGCATGTACGGATATGATGGTAGGCGCTTCTCACATTCCCTCCATTTCTCCGTTAGCAGATGCCGGCACACTGGTTCCTTGAGGAGCCAACATTCATTACATACGGCCTGTTCAAGCCAGACTGTCTGCTGTGGTAAGTGTAACTTCCAGACAGAGATGACATGGATGGACAATGCTTCGGCTATTGCTCCGCATCAAACGTCACTGCCTTAAGTCCTGAGGAGATGTAGACACGGTTATGGCGGCTCACAGAGTGGCTGGTGACATAAGGCATCTATGAGGTGCATTTCGTTTACCAGATAGCTCAAATCATAGCTGGTGCTGAAGTGTAGAACTTAGTTCTTCGGGTATAATAAGGTGCAGTTGAAGACGCCTCTGAGATCGATGGTTGTAGCGGACCCTAAATGATTGTCTGTCTCGCCGCTCTCTTCGTTTATCAGCATCAGAGAGAGCACATAAGTCGATGACCCTGACGCTCTGAAGAGTTACAGTGGGGACTGATGGGAGGTAGTTCACGTTGTCCACCTCAGTACCTTCCTTCATAAGTGCAGCCATCCTGTACCCGTTATCAAATGGTCCAAATGGCTCTAAACACTATGAGACTTAAAATCTGAGGTCATCAGTCCCATAGACTTAGAACTACTTAAGCCTAACTAAGGACATCACACATATCCATGCCCGAGGCCGGATTCGAACCTGCGACCGTAGCAGCCGCGTGGTTCCGGACTGAAGCGCCTAGAACCGCTCGGCCACAGCGGCCGGCTACCCGTTATCCATTCAAGGCAAATAGTAGATATCGTATCTGTAAATAGGTGAGAGCGGATCGAGGCTAACTTCCTGCAGGGATGGCACATCGAGGTCTGCTGCCTGCAACATATCTTGGAACATCTGGAGCTTGACCCATGTACCGATGGTATTTAGATTAATAGTGCCTGTCCGATAAGCTTGCTGCTGAATGGCGACATGAGAGGAGCTCATGAGGATGGGAAGAGCCGCAGTTGTCGGCTCCTTCGTCAGAATTTGCAGAGCAGCGCAGTTGCAGCCGCTGCAGCCGCCATGTTGTGCGAACTTTTATCGACATCGTCGGATCACAGCAGCGTTCTTGATTGGTGGTTTTTCCATTGAGGCACTGTTGTCGTGGTGGTCAGTGTTTATCTGCCATGGGGTAATGGATTGGCTCTGGCTCCTGTCCTACATCCGTAGACATTTCACTGTGTATGTGCGTCGCTGATGTTGCCTTCGCCAGGATGTGGACTGGAGGCTCTGTGCCTGATTCATACTGCAGGTAAGGATCTTCTTCCCGAGACAGTGTCCAGCGCGAGTCAGTTGGAGCCAGCTAGCTTTTCTTCCGCCACTTCAGAGATCTTTGTTTGCAAACGTGGGCATGGCATCAGTGCCTGAAGACACCGAAGGCTCCTGATTGTTGGGGATGAAGGCTTGGTTGGCACAGCCATGGAGGTGACTTTCATCTTGATCATAAGTGTCATCCCATAGTCTCGCGATGAAAGTGTAGCTGGAGGGGGCTTGGTCGACCTCTTCGTACTTCCACATCGTACAGCTTCTGTTGCAGAGGTGATGATAGTTTTGGTAAAGACGACGCCGTGATCGGTGGGTGTTCGTCGACTTGAAGAACCTAGGTATAAGTCAATGGGAGTGCCATTGGTGTAGTCATTGGCTGCTCCTCCCCAGTGGTAATTGGGTAATTCGATGTTGCAGACAGCTAGAAGGTACATAACCTTCTTGTCTGCACCTCAAGCATGTCTTCGGTTGACCATCATAGATGATGATGGCATGAAAACCGCAAACGCACAAATATGATGGGACATGTTCAGAAAATTCGATGCAGTGCTGTCACATCCAGTTAAGAACCGGATATGTGGTGAAGTGCAACCATTTTTCAATGTATGGCTAATCATTTTCCATTGGCGCACAGTGCAGTGATCACCATCTCTGCGGGAACCTGAAACAGTAGCCTGAATACCCGGATCATCTTCTTTCTGAGCCCCGCGAGCTACACCGGCACAGTACTTATATGTCCATCCGAATGTCGAAATTTAAGACCATCTCGTGTCGCATTGAAAATCTTGTCACAAGCCATGTCATTGACCAACTTCATGTACTTCACATTGCTCATGATTGAATGATGAATGCTGGGAAGATCATTGTAATCAATCAGGATTTCATCTCGTTGGAATTGCTCGATTTCTAATACCTTCAGCCTCCATACTCGTCTGGGAAACTGGAATTCAGTGTCGCTTTTTGGCATGGTAAACTCATTGTGAATTTAGGCCCGGAGAAGGCGAAGGTACACAACAACACTGCACATGCGCTATCGTGCAGTGATGTAAACAAGACGTTTGTGCCACGTCACTGCCAAAGGCAGACTGACGCAATGTTCCTTTGGATATACAGGGTTATTATAAATGATTGAAGCGATTTCACAGCTCTACAATAACTTTATTATTTGAGATATTTTCACAATGCTTTGCACACACATACAGAAACTCAAAAAGTTTTTTTAGGCATTCACAAATGTTCGATATGTGCCCCTTTAGTGATTCGGCAGACATCAAGCCAATAATCAAGTTCCTCCCACACACGGCGCAGCATGTCCCCATCAATGAGTTCGAAAGCATCGTTGATGCGAGCTCGCGGTTCTGGCACGTTTCTTGGTAGAGGAGGTTTAAACACTGAATCTTTCACATAACCCCACAGAAAGAAATCGCATGGGGTTAAGTCGGGAGAGCGTGGAGGCCATGACATGAATTGCTGATCATGATCTCCACCACGACCGATCCATCGGTTTTCCAATCTCCTGTTTAAGAAATGCCAAACCTCATGATGGAAGTGCGGTGGAGCACCATCCTGTTGAAAGATGAAGTCGGCGCTGTCGGTCTCCAGTTGTGGCATGAGCCAATTTTCCAGCATGTCCAGATACACGTGTCCTGTAACGTTCTTTTCGCAGAAGAAAAAGGGGCCATAAACTTTAAAACGTGAGATTGCACAAAACACGTTAACTTTTGGTGAATTTGCTGCACGAATGCGTGAGGATTCTCTACCGCCCAGATTCGCACATTGTGTCTGTTCACTTCAGCATTAAGAAAAAATTTTGCTTCATCACTGAAAACAAGTTTCGCACTGAACGCATCCTCTTCCATGAGCTGTTGCAACCGCGCCGAAAATTCAAAGCGTTTGACTTTGTCATCGGGTGTCAGGGCTTGTAGCAATTGTAAACGGTAAAGCTTCTGCTTTAGCCTTTTCCGTAAGATTTTCCAAACCATCAGCTGTGGTACGTTTAGCTCCCTGCTTGCTTTATTCGTCGACTTCCGCGGGCTACGCGTGAAACTTGCCCGCACGCGTTCAACCGTTTCTTCGCTCACTGCAGGCCGACCCGTTGATTTCCCCTTACAGAGGCATCCAGAAGCTTTAAACTGCGCATACCATCGCCGAATGGAGTTAGCAGTTCGTTGATCTTTGTTGAACTTCGTCCTGAAGTGTCGTTGCACTGTCATGACTGACTGATGTGAGTGCATTTCAAGCGCGACATACGCTTTCTCGGCTCCTGTCGCCATTTTGTCTCACTGCGCTCTCGAGCGCTCTGGCGGCAGAAACCTGATGTGCGGCTTCATCAGAACAAAACTTTATGAGTTTTTCTACGTATCCGTAGTGTGTCGTGACCATATGTCAATGAATGGAGCTACAGTGAATTTATGAAATCGCTTCAATCATTTGTAATAGCCCTGTACATTCATGTCCGAAGGAACACTACACTACTTCTTGCAAACACAGGCACTACAACATCATATCATTAATGGAATAATTTAGGATTTCATTGACTAGGATGTTGTCACACGTTGTAACGATCTAATGTATTACGCATAAATAAGTATGAAGAGCTATCACTGTAATGTTGCAACATTTTTTATTAATTTCTGGGAAGAGTAAAATTCGTAAAATATATTGGATTATGCCTGTGGAATGATTTAAACTGAAATGAAGCATGTAATACTAACTGTAGGAAAGTAAATACCACACTTAGACTCATTGGAAGAACACTCATTCAGTTCACCACGTTAGTGATAGCTTATAAAACCATCGTTCGACAGATACTTGTGTCTGTTACCCTTGCCAGAAAGAATTGACAGAGAAAATGAAGAAGGACGAAACAAGAGTAGTGTGTTTCGTGATAGATTCGTTTAATAAACGCAATAACGTCATGGAGAAGTTGATCCAACTCCAGCAGCAGGTGCTACAATCGAGGTGTTGTGCATCACTGAGGTGTTATCCGTTGAAATTCCGAGTGTGTATGGTCCCAGAAGAGTCAACAAATATACACTCCTGGAAATGGAAAAAAGAACACATTGACACCGGTGTGTCAGACCCACCATACTTGCTCCGGCCACTGCGAGAGGGCTGTACAAGCAATGATCACACGCACGGCACAGCGGACACACCAGGAACCGCGGTGTTGGCCGTCGAATGGCGCTAGCTGCGCAGCATTTGTGCACCGCCGCCGTCAGTGTCAGCCAGTTTGCCGTGGCATACGGAGCTCCATCGCAGTCTTTAACACTGGTAGCATGCCGCGACAGCGTGGACGTGAACCGTATGTGCAGTTGACGGACTTTGAGCGAGGGCGTATATTGGGCATGCGGGAGGCCGGGTGGACCTACCGCCGAATTGCTCAACACGTGGGGCGTGAGGTCTCCACAGTACATCGATGTTGTCGCCAGTGGTCGGCAGAAGGTGCACGTGCCCATCGACCTGGGACCGGACCGCAGCGACGCACGGATGCACGCCAAGACCGTAGGATCCTACACAGTGCCGTAGGGGACCGCACCGCCACTTCCCAGCAAATTAGGGACACTGTTGCTCCTGGGGTATCGGCGAGGACCATTCGCAACCGTCTCCATGAAGCTGGGCTATGGTCCCGCACACCGTTAGGCCGTCTTCCGCTCACGCCCCAACATCGTGCAGCCCGCCTCCAGTGATGTCGCGACAGGCGTGAATGGAGGGACGAATGGAGACGTGTCGTCTTCAGCGATGAGAGTCGCTTCTGCCTTGGTGCCAATGATGGTCGTATGCGTGTTTGGCGCCGTGCAGGTGAGCGCCACAATCAGGACTGCATACGACCGAGGCACACAGGGCCAACACCCGGCATCATGGTGTGGGGAGCGATCTCCTACACTGGCCGTACACCACTGGTGATCGTCGAGGGGACACTGAATAGTGCACGGTACATCCAAACCGTCATCGAACCCATCGTTCTACCATTCCTAGACCGGCAAGGGAACTTGCTGTTCCAACAGGACAATGCACGTCCGCATGTATCCCGTGCCACCCAACGTGCTCTAGAAGGTGTAAGTCAACTACCCTGGCCAGCAAGATCTCCGGATCTGTCCCCCATTGAGCATGTTTGGGACTGGATGAAGCGTCGTCTCACGCGGTCTGCACGTCCAGCAGGAACGCTGGTCCATCTGAGGCGCCAGGTGGAAATGGCATGGCAAGCCGTTCCACAGGACTACATCCAGCATCTCTACGATCGTCTCCATGGGAGAATAGCAGCCTGCATTGCTGCGAAAGGTGGATATACACTGTACTAGTGCCGACATTGTGCATGCTCTGTTGCCTGTGTCTATGTGCCTGTGGTTCTATCAGTGTGATCATGTGATGTATCTGACCCCAGGAATGTGTCAATAAAGTTTCCCCTTCCTGGGACAATGAATTCACGGTGTTCTTATTTCAATTTCCAGGAGTGTATTACTCTCTCTTACGGATATCTCACACGAAGCACATGAAGGTGAAATAAGAGTGATTCGAGCTCACGAGGATGCTTAAGAACAATCGTTATTCCCATACAATACATTTTGTCGCAGCTTGATCGTTAGCACTGGATGCATTGGACACTTAGACTTTGAGGTCTTTGATATCCTGAGTTTTTCTCATGCCTCTGTATCAAGTGTGAAGCTCAGTGCATGCGTTAATTATTTTCGAAAACATTATTGAGAAATTCTAGATCTTACAATTTCAAATCAAAATTGAAAGCACTGCCTTATTTACAGAAAAGCAATATTAACGGATATAGTAATAAATGTCGCTTCATGTCATCCTACTAAATTAAAAAAAATAATTGTTCAAGACAATGAAACAAAGGTTTTCAAAAATACCTTTTCAACTTGATGCATTTCAAAAAGAAATACATTCTTTAAAACAAATTTCTATTGCCAATAACCTTAGCACTATCAAGTAGACTTTTTATATCACAAATTACGATACATAAAACTGTTACAGACTGCAGTAGGAGGTTAACTAAAATGACTTACATGGGATTTATTTCAGACAAAATAAACAAACTATTTGGAAAAAATCTAATTTGACGATAGCCTCCACAATTAATAAGCTACTACAAACAAAAATTGAAACATGCAATTGGTGAATCTCATAAATATAAAAATCATGCTATCCAAAAATGTACAGAGAAACGACTGAGACGAACAGTATGTTGGACAAACTGGCCATAACTTTTTAACACATTTTAGATAGCATACTACTGGTAGTGCATGTACCAAATCTTTGTTTAGTCAGCATGCTGATGAACACACCCACTCTGAACTCTGTATTTCCAGCAATATGAAAATTGTACATAATGTCCTAAAGTGATGAAATGAAATGAAATGAGCGTATGGCATTGTTGGCTGGGAGGCCCCATCTGGGGGCCAGCCGGTGTGCCTGAGCGGTTCTAGGCGCTTCAGTCTGGAACCGCGCGACCGCTATGGTCGCAGGTTCGAATCCTGCCTCAGGCATGGATGTGTGTGATGTTCTTAGGTTAGTTAGGTTTAAGTAGTTCTAAGTTCTGGGGGACTGATGACCTCAGATGTTAAGTCTCATAGTGCTCAGAGCCATTTGAACCATTTTGAACACATCCGGGGAAGTTCGGCCGCCATTGAAAGTCTTATCTCATGCGACGCCACATTGGGCGACATCCGCGCCAGCGATGAGGATGAAATGATGATGAGGACAACACAACTCCCAGTCCTCAAGCGGAGAAAATCTCCATCCCGATCAAGAATCGGACCTGGGCCTGCTTGCATGACAGGTGAGCGCTTTACCACCCAGCTAAGCATGTGAACCACTAAAGGGCTATTTTTAATAAGTTACAAGAAATCGAAATTTATTCACATTACAAGAACTAACTCTCATTTGTTAAACGGGCAGCTACACGTCAAAGACAGACATTTCTTTGAGCTTTCTGGACATCTTCTTTAGAATGCTTATTCTGATGTCCCGATTTTATAATTGTACAAATTTATTTTACAGCCTTCTTCACACTCTTTTTTATTGTGATATTTTTGTTGTGTTTCTTTGTTATTTTATTTAAATATAATGGCTCACGACATTTTTTATTTAATTTCAAATTATTCTCTTAGGTATTTGTGTAATGTTTTTACATTTATAAACAGCTGGCACACTAGGTCATTCATAGTGCTGCATTTTTAATTTATACTTGTTCTTCGTGGTATCATTTTAATTTATTAATTTTTAACATTACTCATTTTCACTAATATATTTTAGAGATGTAGTTACGTATTTTCTTTTAATATTGTTAGCCTGACATATGACTTTTGTTATTGTTTACTAGCACATTACGAACTACAGCTGTTACTACAGATCGATAGATGCTGTTGCAGCCAAATCTACACTCCTGGAAATTGAAATAAGAACACCGTGAATTCATTGTCCCAGGAAGGGGAAACTTTATTGACACATTCCTGGGGTCAGATACATCACATGATCACACTGACAGAACCACAGGCACATAGACACAGGCAACAGAGCATGCACAATGTCGGCACTAGTACAGTGTATATCCACCTTTCGCAGCAATGCAGGCTGATATTCTCCCATGGAGACGATCGTAGAGATGCTGGATGTAGTCCTGTGGAACGGCTTGCCATGCCATTTCCACCTGGCGCCTCAGTTGGACCAGCGTTCGTGCTGGACGTGCAGACCGCGTGAGACGACCCTTCATCCAGTCCCAAACATGCTCAATGGGGGACAGATCCGGAGATCTTGCTGGCCAGGGTAGTTGACTTACACCTTCTAGAGCACGTTGGGTGGCACGGGATACATGCGGACGTGCATTGTCCTGTTGGAACAGCAAGTTCCCTTGCCGGTCTAGGAATGGTAGAACGATGGGTTCGATGACGGTTTGGATGTACCGTGCACTATTCAGTGTCCCCTCGACGATCACCAGTGGTGTACGGCCAGTGTAGGAGATCGCTCCCCACACCATGATGCCGGGTGTTGGCCCTGTGTGCCTCGGTCGTATGCAGTCCTGATTGTGGCGCTCACCTGCACGGCGCCAAACACGCATACGACCATCATTGGCACCAAGGCAAAAGCGACTCTCATCGCTGAAGACGACACGTCTCCATTCGTCCCTCCATTCACGCCTGTCGCGACACCACTGGAGGCGGGCTGCACGATGTTGGGGCGTGAGCGGAAGACGGCCTAACGGTGTGCGGGACCGTAGCCCAGCTTCATGGAGACGGTTGCGAATGGTCCTCGCCGATACCCCAGGAGCAACAGTGTCCCTAATTTGCTGGGAAGTGGCGGTGCGGTCCCCTACGGCACTGCGTAGGATCCTACGGTCTTGGCGTGCATCCGTGCGTCGCTGCGGTCCGGTCCCAGGTCGACGGGCACGCGCACCTTCCGCCGACCACTGGCGACAACATCGATGTACTGTGGAGACCTCACGCCCCACGTGTTGAGCAATTCGGCGGTACGTCCACCCGGCCTCCCGCATGCCCACTATACGCCCTCGCTCAAAGTCCGTCAACTGCACATACGGTTCACGTCCACGCTGTCGCGGCATGCTACCAGTGTTAAAGACTGCGATGGAGCTCCGTATGCCACGGCAAACTGGCTGACACTGACGGCGGCGGTGCACAAATGCTGCGCAGCTAGCGCCATTCGACGGCCAACACCGCGGTTCCTGGTGTGTCCGCTGTGCCGTGCGTGTGATCATTGCTTGTACAGCCCTCTCGCAGTGTCCGGAGCAAGTATGGTGGGTCTGACACAGCGGTGTCAATGTGTTCTTTTTTCCATTTCCAGGAGTGTAGTAAGAATTGCTTCACACAGTGGAGAATGGTAAAACAGAGGCACGCCGGCGACCGAGGCGTTGCGAAGTAGGCAGGCACAGATAGCCTTGTTGACAGCAGCAGTCTACCAACAGACTGACGCAAGGACGCACACATACAGAGCGCCGAGCGAAGCCTGGAGAGTGCTGAGTTAGGGGAAGTGAGGCCGGCACGCTAAGTTACGCTGCAATATACTGCGGGAGTAATAACAAAAAGCTACCACCGAGGGTAAAAAACGTCCTCCTGCAGGATATAAATAGTGAAGTGCAGGCAGCAACAGGCAGAAGCCATTAGGAAGCAGTTCGGTTCTGAGGACGGACGTGGTCCGTGTCCGAATGTTCAGTCTTCATAGGTCACGATTCCGGAAGTCTGTTCCAGCTCTCAGGAGTCATCCGTTCGCCGCCAGATATTAACTTCAGCTGTGGAGGTCGGCCCGAATTCGGTCGGCACCATGGCTGACTAACTACAGCGAGAACTTCCAGCAGTACCGGTCGCAGCGCGTTCTTGGTCACAGGCGCCGCCGGGGACTGACGCCCGGACTTCATGGCAACCCGGCCCCACGGCGTGTGGTCCGTCCATGACGGGACCTCGCGGACATCGCGACTGACGGCTGCCCAGCCGCCAGTGCAGCAGGTGTCGGCAGTTGACTTCACGGCGACGCTACTCCGTGGGCGTGCCGTACTGGGGCGCCGAGCGGCGACGGGTTCATCTCAACTACAGGGCATCCTGGTTTCAGAGGAGCACTGGTGGCCTGAGGCTCCCGAGTGTGATCAGCGGCGCGCGTTGCGCGCATTGTCGGAGAATCTACAGAGCTGCAGCCAGGCGGGGGGATCCGCAGGGCTGGGCAATGACGACGAGGGAGAAATTGTGAAGAAAGTTCAAAAAATAGTTATAAAACTCCACGCCGTCTCAGTCTTTGGCGCAGCCACTATGTCTGCTGCTAACTAGTGGCCCAGAAGTCGTAACAGTGCATTAACAAAACCTGCTTATTTATATCCTGGAACTGCTTCTACCATGCGTTATATACTTATTTTATCGATGTCTGTGGCTTTTTCAATGGAAACCGTCCATTATCAGAGTCTTTCAATTCCATAGTAACCAATTGTTTCTTACATCTATGGAAGGTCGTCTACTGGACATCACAGCTAGATATCCACAGCCATCTCTTTGGAAATCGCCCTGTTGCTACATCTTTGGTACAATTTCCACCACCTCCATAGAAGGCAACAACATCGCAATTATTTTCCAGCAGCCTATACACAACGAATGTGATCTTTATTTGTTCTTTTTTAAAGCTCTTCGTGTATTTATTTGACAAAAGCTGTGTTAACAAGCTGTTTCTTCTTTGTTATACGATTATTTTATGTGATTTCGAAGTTCTGTTTACTAAGTACATCTTTTCGTATGTAATTCTGTAGACTGGTACCTGACTGGCTAACGCTGACATCATGTTGTCAGCTGTAGGTGGCACCCCCATAATTTACGAAATATCTGTACCGCTGTCTCCAGCAGTTGACTATCGTCATTCAACTGTTCCTGCTCCGTGCACAGCCACTATCCATCACTATGGTTATATCTACGTTCTGTAATTTTATAGCTAGTTTTAAGTTCTTTTAATGTATCCTTCTAATCCTGCATTATATTCTAGTTGTAGACAATGTGATGTCGAAACCGGTCACCTTTTAATAAACATGCCTTGCGATCTAGACTGTTATGATTAATTTCTTAGTGCATGTGGCCCCAGAAGAGTCAACCAGTATTTTACTATCTCGTAAGTATATCTCACAAAAATCACATAAAGGTAAAATAAAAAAGACTCGAGCTCAGGAGGAGGCTTATCAACAATCATTCTTCCCATGCAGTACATTTCGTCGCAGCTTGATCGTTAATACACTCCTGGAAATGGAAAAAAGAACACATTGACACCGGTGTGTCAGACCCACCATACTTGCTCCGGACACTGCGAGAGGGCTGTACAAGCAATGATCACACGCACGGCACAGCGGACACACCAGGAACCGCGGTGTTGGCCGTCGAATGGCGCTAGCTGCGCAGCATTTGTACACCGCCGCCGTCAGTGTCAGTCAGTTTTTCGTGGCATGCGGAGCTACATCGCAGTCTTTAACACTGGTAGCATGCCGCGACAGCGTGGACGTGAACCGTATGTGCAGTTGACAGACTTTGAGCGAGGGCGTATAGTGGGCATGCGGGAGGCCGGGTGGACGTACCGCCGAATTGCTCAACACGTGGGGCGTGAGGTCTCCACAGTACATCGATGTTGTCGCCAGTAGTCGGCGGAAGGTGCACGTGCCCGTCGACCTGGGACCGGACCGCAGCGACGCACGGATGCACGCCAAGACCGTAGGATCGTACGCAGTGCCGTAGGGGACCGCACCGCCACTTCCCAGCAAATTAGGGACACTGTTGCTCCTGGGGTATCGGCGAGGACCATTCGCAACCGTCTCCATGAAGCTGGGCTACGGTCCCGCACACCGTTAGGCCGTCTTCCGCTCACGCCCCAGCATCGTGCAGCCCGCCTCCAGTGGTGTCGCGACAGGCGTGAATGGAGGGACGAATGGAGACGTGTCGTCTTCAGCGATGAGAGTCGCTTCTGTCTTGGTGCCAATGATGGTCGTATGCGTGTTTGGCGCCGTGCAGGTGAGCGCCACAATCAGGACTGCATACGACCGAGGCACACAGGGCCAACACCCGGCATCATGGTGTGGGGAGCGATCTCCTACACTGGCCGTACACCACTGGTGATCGTCGAGGGGACACTGAATAGTGCACAGTACATCCAAACCGTCATCGAACCCATCGTTCTACCATTCCTAGACCGGCAAGGGAACTTGCTGTTCCAACAGGACAATGCACGTCCGCATGTATCCCGTGCCACCCAACGTGCTCTAGAAGGTGTAAGTCAACTACCCTGGCCAGCAAGATCTCCGGATCTGTCCCCCATTGAGCATGTTTGGGACTGGATGAAGCGTCGTCTCACGCGGTCTGCACGTCCAGCACGAACGCTGGTCCAACTGAGGCGCCAGGTGGAAATGGCATGGCAAACCGTTCCACAGGACTACATCCAGCATCTCTACGATCGTCTCCATGGGAGAGTAGCAACCTGCATTGCTGCGAAAGGTGGATATACACTGTACTAGTGCCGACATTGTACATGCTCTGTTGCCTGTGTCTATGTGCCTGTGGTTCTGTCAGTGTGATCATGTGATGTATCTGACCCCAGGAATGTGTCAATAAAGTTTCCCCTTCCTGGGACAATGAATTCACGGTGTTCTTATTTCAATTTCCAGGAGTGTATCTTCGAGATCCTAAGCTTTTCTCATGCCTTGTTTCAAGTATGAAGCTCAGTGAAACGATTCATATATAAGTGCCATACCTGAAGTGAACTCCTGTGGGCAACTATTGACGACAGGGTCGTCATCAACTCTCGTAAACTGAAACAGTGTATACACGACCGGCAGTGCAGATATCAGTCGCTATTTCAACTATGAGCAATAATAATCAGTGAGCAGACGTACCATCCAGAACGAGTTTCGTTCTGTGGGTTACAGAAGTGTACCTCTGATGACAGCAGGAAAAATGGCACAGAGGATAGCATGGATGCAGGCTCATCGCAACTGAAAGCTCACGGGATGGTGAAACGTCGTCTGGACTGACACTGGTACATGTTGATAGTAGGGTAGAAGTACGTCAAAAACGTCTCGCATTCATACAAGCTGCTTGTCAACGTGGCATCGTTAAAGCAGGTACTGCAGGTGTTCTAGCGTGGAGTTTGATTTTTTTGGGCCATCAGTATTCCGACTGGTTCGATGCGGATTCCTCTCTTGTGCCAACCACTTCATTTCAAAGTAGCACTTGAGGTCTTCATCCTCAATTAATTGTTCGATGTATTTCAATCTCTGTCTTCTCCTATAGTTTTTATCCTTGACAGCTACCTCTTCTACCATGAATTTTATTCTCGAATACCATAAACATGTGCTGCCATCTTGTCCCTTCTTACTGTCAGAGTTCTTCATGTGTTCCTTCTTCACTGATTCTGTGGAGAACCTCTTCATTCATTATATGATTAGTCTGCCTAATTTTCAAAATTCTTCTATAGCACTGCCTCCCAAACGCTTCGAATCTCTCCTTTCCCGTTTGTACCACAATCTATAACTGGCTACCCTACAATGCTGTGCGACAAACGTACCTTCCCAGAAATTTCTTCCTCAAATTAAAACCTATATTTGATATTAATAGACTTCCATTCGCCGAGAATGAACTCTTCACCTGTGCTAATCAACATTTTATGTATTTCCTCCTTCGTCAATCAAGTGTTTTGTTGCTTTCAAGGTAGCAGAATTCCTTAACTTCTTCTATGAGTACTTTGTGGTCACCAGTTTTAATGATAGGTTTATCATTTATTTCTGCTACTCCTACTTTGTACTTTTTTCTTTTACTCTCAGCCTACAGTCTGTATTCACTTGACTATTCATTCCATTCAGTACGTCCTGCAATTTGTCTTCACTGTGACCGAGCAAGGTCATCTGCAAATCTTATCAGATAACATTGCATCCTTAATGTTAATCAGCCTTTTGAATTTTCCTTTTTGGCGTCATAGTTTCCTCGATGTACAGACTGAAAACATGGTGACAGTCTGGACTCCTCTCTCACACCCTTTTTAATCCGAGCCTTGTTTCTTGTACATATTGTAATGTTACACATCGTACTCCTATTTTTCTCAGAATTTCGAACATGTTGCACCATTTTCCAATATCGTTTTCTCTAAGTCGACAAATCCTATGAGGATGACTTTTTCTTCTTGAGTCTTGCTTCCACTGTGAAGTGCAGCGTCAGAATTGCCTCCAATGTGTCTTAACTTTCCTAAAGCAAAACTAAAAGCCACTTAACTCATCCTCAATTTTACTTTTCACTCTTCTGTGTATTATTCTCGTCAGCAGCTTGGGTGTATGAGCTTCTAAGGCGATTGTTCAATAGTTCTCGAACATATTCTGTCAACCATATTTTTTCCATAAGTCGATGGTATATCTCCATCTCGTAGTTTCGACACATCCTCTTGAATAGTCGTTTGCTTACGACTTCCCTCGTGTGTTTTAGAAATCTAATTTGACCTCAGGTCTACCGAAGCTGTGTAAAACTCTGTGTCTTATACTAGACACACACTATAATGCACAAGCGCTAGTTATCATACAACTGCCTTTTCCTCCAGGTCATAACAATGTTATGGCTATCGGACTCTACTTAGATTCCATCTTCTAACATTTGCATGTACAAAGCAAAAGTTACCGATGACAGTGTAGCATGCTTTAAGTGATTTGGCACTCCCTATTACTGTTGCGCTGGGCTTTGTAAACTCTGTAACAAAAACTCTCGTTGCTCATCTTTCAGCATGTTTATTTATCTAAATATATGAAATCCTTGCGTGCTTTAGAATATTATAATATTTATGTCCTTTGTCTAAAATAAAACATTATACTCTTAGTTAGTAATAGATATAACAATATAAAAATTTATAAACATAAAAGGTCTTTAAATTTGCCGCACAGGTTTCCCACCGATGACATTGTTTTCGTCTGATCTTACAGTTAGTACCAATCACCCCTCTATGTCTTTTTTTGCTGCATAAAAGACTCGAAGGCGTTCATCTTTGTACCTTTCAACAATATTGCACCGTATTTGATAATTTTGAGGACAAAAATGTTATACCAGTTTATAACAGAACCATTACAATATCGACCACCATTTCTATCACATCATCAGAGAAGTGCTTCCCCTTGTACAAGCTCTCCACTAACCTACACTCTCCTCTGCTTTTAACAGTGCATTTTCCATTGCACTCTTAATGTTTTTGCCTGTGCCTTCAATTTTACTGAAGATGATCTTGACTTTTCTTTACACTGAATCAGTCCTTCCGATGACAGATTCTTTTTAATTTTCTTCACATTTTTTCCTGCAGCTTCTCTGCACTGGGTTAAGAAAAATTAAATTTTGCTATTTGTTTTGTCGCTTTGGCAAGGATTACTTACATATTCATTTTTAGCAAATAGTTTCGAAAAGACTGTTTTCTGTTGGGAAATTTAATGTTATGAGAAGCAAAGCCATCATCAAATTAGCTTGTCCTTTCTAACCTACTCGAGATGAATAATTAATGAGATATAGCATAAATAGCTCATCTGATACTTCTATTACTAAAGTTTTGTATTCTTTACATAGAATACTCTGTGTGTTTATAGTAGTATGTGAGGATGCACTGATGTATTTGTGAGTTAACTGCTGCGTAAATGATTTGTATTTGATTCGTTCAAAGTTGGTGAGCCATGGATACTGATATGGAACTCACAGCAAAGAGGCAATAATGGGCTCAAAATAAGAATTAAGACGGGAACCATTACTTTCTTAGTCGACTTTAAGTGTCTTGCACAGTATAACACAAAATTTGAAATTCATGCATAGTGTTGCACATAAATTCGACAGTGCATAACTATAAAATCACTTGTACGAGCTGAAGGAAGCAGGTGGACTAATGTAGATGAAATCGTCGTCTCGATGTCCACTAAATTTAAAAAAAGAAATCGAGAGACTGTCTGGAGAATGGAAACCTCAAATGGACTGTACACCGAGAAACAGAGCACATCTGAAGTATGATAAGAAAACTTGGGGATCCACGAGTGGAAACCACTGAGCTCATAGATGCAAATACAGTAACATATGTTATTTCTCAAAATAATTGCACGCACGCTCACAGTCAGATCTCTTGAGCATGTAAAGGAGAAATATCACACACCTCAGCAAAAGCAAGAAGTCATAAACAGCTTTAAAATTTTAGATCCTGGTATATACACGTATATATTCATTAATTTATTTATTAATCCTTTCTGGTAACACAACCCTGTAAACGTCAGTTACTTGATGGGGTCAATACCAAAACTGCTCAGCGAAATCTGGAGTATGTTCAACACAAAAAGCTAAATGATTACATTTAAAATCCGAAGCAGATTTTGTCGATGGTTTTTGCACCAGACTATCACAATTACAAGCATCATTAAGAAATTACCCACACAATGAGAATCATGGGCAAACGAGTTAATGTTTCACGAACAATGAAGATGAATCCATTACACAACTAAAAAATAGAGCATCAAATACACGGCGGCCCAGCAACCGACTCGCAATACTGAGACTCAGGTGTCCCAGTTTACCATTCATTAGGTGCCACTGTACAAACAGGCCGCCGCCCCAAAGAACTGGCGCGTAACAAGAAGAAAATACACTTTCTAAAACAGAGCAACACCAATCAGTTTCAAAGCTGATAATACTCTTAAAAGGCACGAAGCTAAAACACATACATATCACCCCGAGCATTGATAACTCCAAAAAACACGATCAATCACGGCACAAAAGATACGTTGTAATTAAAGTGATTACTAGCAACCGACTTGCCTTATTGATGAGGGTATTTCTGATCAGTCTTTGCAACTAAAAATATGCGGGATTTTTTTTCACCAGACGCGTTTCGCTTTATTGAGGTAAAGCATCATCGTGAAAGAACCACCTTTAGAAGTCTAAACCACTATAAAGCTGCAATAGTTCGTATTCCTCGCCTAACACACTACCGGCAAGGACGGCATGACGGCAACGTCATTTAGCACAACGCCACACAACCACATGTCACTGATATTCAGTTATCACACTTTCGAGAAATTCGGAGTACGATTTAACAAGGGTGCTCCGTTTCCAAAACTGAGTCCATATGTGCTACACCTGGAGGTGAACAAGAGGGAATAGACAGACACAAACACACACTTGCCCTATCGCGCCCAGGTATATCACCTTCGGCGACAATCCCCGTGTGTTGGTTTAGCATTCCTTCCCCTTACAGCGAACAGCTAGCTGCTCTTCACACGTTGCCCTCTCTGACTTCACGTGACGTCTCTCCGCTGGCGTCCTGGCCCGTTGCAGCACTCTCGCCGCCCTGCGCATGCGCTGGCTCCTTAATTTCCTCGTTCGCTCGCAAGGCGCCCTCGAGTCACGGAATCCGGAACTCGGCGCTACGTGAAGGGACACTCTGAGAGCGAGTATCGATACAGCGGTATCAACATCTTCCTTTTACTTGCAGGCTGAACAGCTGATGCGAGTCCGTTACGATCATGTTTTAAATTGA
Organism: Schistocerca cancellata; assembly: GCF_023864275.1. Taxonomy (NCBI): domain Eukaryota; kingdom Metazoa; phylum Arthropoda; class Insecta; order Orthoptera; family Acrididae; genus Schistocerca; species Schistocerca cancellata. Next base: position 868,560,640 of record NC_064627.1, on the reverse strand, counting down.
GTTTGTACCGAGTTCCAAGAACGTATTTAGAAGTGTTATACATTAAAGGCCTGCGACGTTTTGACAGTTTATCCTTAAATCAAGTATGAGCCACTTAAGCCTAGTTTACACGATGACACTAGGTTGCAGGCAACTGTGCTACCGGCCACTGCGCATGCGTGCCAAGCGTTTGCTCAAATCGTCGGTGAAACTGAAACGTCGCCTTTGAACAATTTATATACGACTGTGCTTAAACTGACACACAATATTTTTTAGCGCAACGCAGTCTGACTTTCAGAAATCCCTACAAAGGAATGGCCCTGACTAACATTAACCTGTACCTTTCACAAATCACTTACCTCACCAAAAATCTTCGTTACTCGAACTACTGCAATACAGTGAGCGCCACTACTGCCAGCTAAATAAAAGATTCAAACTACGGAAGGCACTAACTACTGATAGGTATAGTTAGCAAATGAAAGATTTTAATAGAGAACAAACAATGTATTTACCTTAATAGTCATAATATATATAGCAGTTCATGACAAATTACAAAACTCCGCCATCTCTCTCCCCACATCCACCACTGCTGGCAGCTCACCTCCAACTGCGCAACGCTATGCGCTGTTCACATCCAGCTGCCCAACACTACAATGGCCGACAACAATGCAAACTAGCCACAGACCACACAGCACAGCCAGTGATTTTCATATAGAGTGCTACGTAACGTTGCCAATAAGAAAACATAAACAGCCTACTTACATAAAGAAAACATAAACAGCCTACTTACATAGCCCCCATGCTCCCCACAAAAAATTTTTACAAATTGTTTTGGGCAGTGGCCAATAATGATTTGATAAAATTTTTCATAATTACAATAACCAAGAAATCAAATGCACACACTTATTGATACAATGTTGGTCAAAAGCTAAAATTTTCTCACAGACCATAAAGATAGTCCTGATGATTCATCATAATAGTAATTACAGTTTTTTTTCACAAAGTCTCATTAGTAAAATAAATTGCACACAGAAGTAGTGGATTTCCATGCAGTCTTGAAGAAGTAGTGTTGTCCTTCCAACGGAAAGACAGTGCTGACTCTTGACATGCTGACAGGTAATGGGCCACAACAGAGAAAACCCACAGCAGAGTCAGTCGAAGTTTTGAAGATTATTGGTAGGTAGGTCATCACAGAGTAGACCCACTGTAGTCCTGGTAGAGATTGTGGCATTGGTGGGGCCACCAGAGGTGCAGACCCACTGTAGTCCTTGTAGAAATAATGGTATTGGTGGGTCATCAAAGATGCAGACCCACTGTAGTCCTTGTAGAGATGGCCAGCAGCCATCTGTTGTGACTGTGCGGGTGCACAATCACCATTGAAGAGTCTTGCAGTTAATATAGCAAGTCCATAACCACCACTTGTGCACTCACAAAGTTTTTGGAATTGTCCTTAGAACCAGCAATGCTGTTATCCAGTCACTTGCTGAATTATTAACACACGTGCAAACACTATCAGTCCCTACTTCTCACATATTGTCCATATACTGTGACCAACAGAAACATGTGCAGTGAAATGGAACTTACAAGTTAATAATATGATTAACTGGTGTCAATTACAATTTTATAACATAAGAATACAATTACAAAGGTACAAAATACATCATTAAAGAACATAACACTACAGATAACATTTGTAGTACAAGCTTTACAAAAGAATAGAAATAACATATACATCAGTGTTACAGAAATTATGACATGAGTACATACATAAAAGATCAGAATAACTTTTGAAACATCAAATTCACACATGAGCAACAAAACAGAACAGATAAATAATGTCTAAACATCTTTACAAAGTAAATAACATATTATTAATGCAAAGTATGTTTGAGGATAACAACATTCCCCATCATAGTTCATGTAGCTGAGTATTAGAAAAATTCTACAACATAAGTCTTATCAGATAAACATATAAAGACAGGAAGAACATAAATACACAAGGGTACACAAACACATAGTGGGATAACACAAAGGGAAAGGACAGGGTTTGTTTTCAGTGCAACATTTGGTACTGCAGTCCAACCCAAAACTTCATTCCATAGATCTTTCGTCTTATTTCGATATTTACTCCAGCCAAAAAAACCCTATCCAAGCATGCTTTCTGTATTTTTCTCGTATAACCTCTCAGTGCATTTCTTCAAATTCATCGCAACTCATTCTCTTATAGGCTACCCCCTCTTAAGCTAACTTAAATCTACTGAGCTCAGATGCTAAACTAAGGGACGAGGCAATGCAGCAGCACAAAACAATTAACACAAACATCAATGACAAAAAAATTCAAATTGGCAAAGCAATTGCAGTATTACAACTAATATAAGGCACTGTGCAGCAAACAAGAAAACTAAATCCGTAGTAAAACTGGCTTAACAGCGTAATACAAAGTCAAATTCAGTAACACTATGCCTAGCAAACAGCAGTAACTTATACCTAAACATGACAAAGCTCAAGCAGAAAAAATATTACAGTAAAAACAACAATGCAGAAAAGGGAAATGTCTATTCACATCTTAATGTCTATGTAATTAAAGTGGTGCACCACAACAATATTACCATGTACTTGAAAAGAAAATTATGTATGCAGTTACTGTTACTAGTCCCTTCTTATTGTTCTTTCCTTTCCAAGTGCTCCTTTTTGAAGAATGTGGGTCATAAAATAATTATTTAATAGATCTGTTGACAAAAAGTGTTCACATTAGCAAATGCATTTAATTTTATTTTATGAAACCAATGCTGCAAGACAGCTGGAAACCAGATATCAAATGAAATAAGCAACTATGTACAAAGTAAAGCATAAGAACATCATTCAGTAGTCATGAGGCATTTCATAAGTTAGTAGAAAAATCTCTCAACTAGAGAGACAGTAGTCATAATCAGGTGTACAGACATAAAAATATTTCTCGTCATTTCATTAGGCATTTCAGTAAATATCATAAATTGAGAGCTCCATAGTGGAATCATATGTTTTCAAGTTCGACCATGTCGTTTTTTCGATGCTTTCTACAAAGGAACGTCAATAGCGAGGATAATGGCCTCCCTTTTTTTTTCTCTCCACCTGTACCTCTGAAAGGGGCACATGCTAATGGCTTTTTTCCAGGCGACTGTCGCCCAGCTGGGTGCCCACGACGCATTACGTGCAGGTGGTCACTTTACTTTCTTACGGAAATATTTACGACAGCAGTTTCCGCTACAGTGACAGTCTCTTATAAAAATATTTCCCAGGTCAAGAATTTGCGTTACAAATCTGTAGAAACAAAATCTTATGAATATAACAGTGTCCAAAAAATTTTCGCCGGCATTGCGATACATTCATGCATTTACACACATTTCATAACTCTTAAAGTACGATTCTTGGTTTCCAACAACCTTTTTCACAAGTCAGAGTCCCTAAGCACTATTCATTACTCCTTACCTTATTACACATATACATATTCGTCGACACATCTACAACAATTCATCATAATAAATACATATCATAATAAACATTCCTCAACAGCATAATACACATCGTCGTCATAATAATAACATCATAACACCTCAGTCAAATCTCAAAAACGTCGTAGCTTCCTGCAATAATTTCAAAACCTAAAAAAATTCTCTGCTCATGTCAAAAGTGTCATCTGCCTCAAACACACTTTAAAAATCATAATCCCATACCAAATACATCATTCAAAGCTCTCATAGTATCACAATGGTTCCGAAAAATATGAGCATTTCACAAAGTACAGACAAAATACAATTTCATAAGTGTGAAGTTATCCAACTATGTAATTATGTAAACATCTGTCACTGATGTAGTAAAAAAATGTTTATCTCTCAGTTAAATGATCAGATAGCTGTGTAATTTGTGTGTTAGAGAAATATGGTACCGATGTGTAAAGTTGTGTAAGCAAATACCATATTAGCTAGGGCTCCTTGTGCTTGCCAAACACATGGTACACAAAGTAAGCGTGTACCCCCCTGAGGATTATTGCAATTATACCCTCAGGTGTTACAGATTACAGCAATGGAATGAAATGTATCATGGAAAACCTTTGTATCATTGTACTTCAAATATCTTTAAAAATAAATGATTTAAGTACAAAATTAATCACTCAAATACATGTCCTGTAGCGCTAAATGTGCGTCTTGCTGTAAGATAATCTCTGTGGAAGTGTCGTAGTTATTGTCCTCTGAAAGCTAAGTTCTGCAGAAGTCAATGTACTTACCTCATGATAAACAAAAGTGAAATGCTTTGCGTATAGATATCTTAGTTATTACGCTTATTGTTGTGATGAAGAAAGTACTGTGCTGTAAAGTATTGTTGTGCTACGGAAAAGGCTGTCTCATTGTAGCTATACCACAAAAGTTACTACTAAAACATTTTTTACTTTCCAGAATAATTCAGAAAAACTGTGCAGATATAAAACAGATACATCACAAAAGCAACATTGTAAATTGTCACTCATTAGTAGCGTCGTGATAAAATCGTGTAGCTGTCACATAAACTAACCACTGTGTCATCTGGTATTTCACAGAAAGTACTTTAATTCCAAAATGTATTTTCAAGTAAACCAAAATGTTACATTAAAATCTCATTAGCAGTACTGGTAAATGTTCTAAGTATGTGAGCCTTATAGTCGTTACGTAATCGTGCAACTAACAAGCAAGAATGTACAGAAACAATAACACTGTGTCGTCTGTTCGCAATAACAATGCATTCGTAATTTCTGTTTAAATAAGTTCTCTTGGTTCTTGACTGGATAGTGAACTTCAAAACATTGTTGCATGTTAACAGTTTGTAAGTGTGACAAAGAGTACTAGTAACGTGAAGTGAAAAATTTTATAGCAAAGAGTAAGTTAAAAAGCAGATTATCTCTCAATAAACGGTTTTACATGTGAAATGTGGTGTAAACCTTTACTCTTCTTAGTATGCAGAGTTTCAACTTTAACGCAATTATCATGTGGTATACGTCGGTAAAGAATACTGGAATTTTTCTCAAAGTTAGCGTCTATGTTATTTTTCTCTGAGCCAGCCGGCGCACGCGGCAGCCTGCGGTGCGAGTCATTGTCTGCTCCTTTGTTGGCGCGCGCCGTTACTGGGATTTGGAGACCTAACTTCTACAAATTCACGTTGTTGAAAATGCCCTGCTCTGTTTGAGTCCCGCCAGTTCTGATGAAATTCAGGTCTGTCGTTATGATTATCTTGTCTGTCGTCATGTCGGTAGATTTCATAATTTCTTTCTTGTCGGTCATGTGGTGGAGAATTTCTTCCTGAATGATAACTGTGCGCTGAACTGTTGCGTCTAAAGTTATTCTGTCTCCCTTGATAATAATTATTTTGGTTCCCATATTGTCTGTTTCTATGGTAATCTCTGTCATATTCATTACTACGGAAATGCGATCTTTCTCTGTAACTGTTATTACACTGCCAACGGTTGTCATACGGGTGGTGTCTGTTTTGGTCACGATTTGTGTTGTAAGAATAGACTTGTCGTGTCCAGTTATTATTTCTGTCATCGCGGAATTGTGACAGATGTGACCTGTAGTGATTGTTTTCCTGTTCTTGCATCCTGCGACAGTCTGTGTCAATTTCTAATTCTTGTAAGAGTCCCTGAAAAGCTTCAATGTCGTCTTTGCAACGTCCTGCCAAAATAATATTTCTTAAATGTTCAGGCAATTTCATTAAGCAAATGCGGATGAGTTCTGAGGGGCTGTATGGGTTTGAAAGATACTGATTCTTATGCAACATGTCTTCAAAATATTTCATAAGACTGGAAAATTCAGATTGTTCGAAATGTTTCATCATTATGATGCTATGTTTTACTCGGTCTTGTGTAGCTTGAGACCAATACGCTGAGAGGAAGGCATGATAAAATTCTCCTTCACTGTGACAATCGTGAATGACCGATCGCATTCTTACATCTGGTTCATTCTCCAAGTAGCCAAACATGAATTCTAACCTGTGCTCCAATGACCAGTTGGGAGGAAAACAATGAGAGTATTGATGGAGCCACACTTGTGGATGAATGGCGTTGGCAGAATTCTTCAACGTTTTGAATTTACGTGTAGTAATGAACAGCTTATAGTCAAAATCATCGTGTCGGCGAGTAGCATATCGGTCATTGTTACGTCGTGTCGGCGGTTCCATCTCAAAATTCGGTGTACCTTGCCAATATCTTTCATCATTTCTGAAGTGTCCTGTGTTCTTATTTTGTGGCTGTTCCGTATTTCTATGTCCCTCTTCCTGTATTGGGGCGCGAGTGTCCTCTGAAATACGTAATTCTTGTATTACCTGTGTCAGCTGATCCTGTACTTCCCGGATTTCTCTTTGGTGTTGCGTATTAATTTGATTCTGATTTTGTTTGAATTTCCTAATTTGTTCGCACTCTTCTGTGTCATTAAAGACTACTGGTTTTGTGTCATTCAGATTATCATCTACCTTCGTAGATAAATTATTTAGCTGATCCGAAAGTTCAACTACTTTCTCTGATAATGAACTAATTTCCTCCATGTGTCTTTCTGAACCAATTTTCAGAGTATCTACTGTGTCCTTTAAGTTTTCTTGAGTTTTTGAAAGTTGCATAACCAAATCGGTAGATGCAACTGAGTCAATTTTAACTTGCAAGGTCTCTTGATTTTCATGAACAATAGTTTGCAGTTCTTTTATGGCTGCTTCGTGATTCTGTAATGCATTTTCATGCCGCGAAAAAATAGGTTGAAAATGCTCACAAATTTGTGTTTTTACGTCATTACAGACTTTCTGACATTTCGATTCAATGTTATGTAACTCAGCAGTTAAATCTTCACGTGTTTGTTCAAGTGTGGTGTCTAACTTCCGAAGATTTTGTTCCATTGTGTCTAACTGTTGCTGTGTTTGTCTCTGGTGTTGTTCCATTGTGTCTAACTTTTGAAGCTTTTGCTGTGTTTGTCTCTGATTTTGTTCCATTGTGTCTAACTTTTGAAGATTTTGTCCCATTTGTTTCTGATTTTGTTCAAGCGTTGTGTCTAACTTTTGTAGCCTTTGTCCCATTTGTTACATTAACTGTAATAACAGTGCACTGGTGTCTGAAATCTGTTCCTCTACGCTTTTCGGCAGTGCATTTGCACCAGCAACATTCACATTTTGACAAGCAGAAAATGTTTCTTGACTTATTTGAGAAAACGGTGAGGACGCAAAACCTGAATCTACAGTATTTGCAAAATTGTGTCCTATCATTTCGGATTCCTGAGGCGAGCTGTTGCCGAGCGATCGATCGATAATGCTTCCCTGTTCACTAATTGTTTCACTGCCTACGCCATTGTTTGCCGCCCGCTCCATTTCCCTATGCACAATTACCAAATTACTATGTTGAACATTAGTTAATTCATTACATGGTGGCGCTAACACACTACTTTCGTCTTCACTGTCATTTCTCAGTTTACTTTGGAGCCTAGTATTACGTTTTTCACACGCCATTATTATCACAATATTTCACACGACAACACAGAAAAACACAATTTGAAGAGGAAAAATAGGGGAACACATTAACATAGCACTGAAAATAATATCTAGTTAATTGCAAGCGCAGCTGCGAAATACTTGGTGCAAATCTACATGCATGCCACAACTGTTTTACTGTACAACAATGAAAGACTGCAACTACAAAGGAGATTCTCTCTACAATTACGCACTAGCAATAAACAAAGGCTGCACTAATTGCACAAACTACAAGAAGAAATCAGAAGATTCCAGTGAGGTATCCTCGGCTAAGGGTCGACATATGAAACGTCCCCTTTGAACAATTTATATACGACTGTGCTTAAACTGACACACAATATTTTTTAGCGCAACGCAATCTGACTTTCAGAAATCCCTACAAAGGAATGGCCCTGACTAACATTAACCTGTACCTTTCACAAATCACTTACCTCACCAAAAATCTTCGTTACTCGAACTACTGCAATACAGTGAGCGCCACTACTGCCAGCTAAATAAAAGATTCAAACTACGGAAGGCACTAACTACTGATAGGCAAAGTTAGCAAATGAAAGATTTTAATAGAGAACAAACAATGTATTTACCTTAATAGTCATAATATATATAGCAGTTCATGACAAATTACAAAACTCCGCCATCTCTCTCCCCACATCCACCACTGCTGGCAGCTCACCTCCAACTGCGCAACGCTACGCGCTGTTCACATCCAGCTGCCCAACACTACAATGGCCGACAACAATGCAAACTAGCCACAGACTGCACACAGCACAGCCAGTGATTTTCATATAGAGCGCTACGTAACGTTGCCAATAAGAAAACATAAACAGCCTACTTACATAAAGAAAACATAAAGAGCCTACTTACAAAACTAAACACTTTCGGCGTGTTCCAAATTTGGCGACCCTAGTTGCATAAGTTTTGAGGATATGTGTGTTCGTAGAATGTAGACAAAATGAAATATGAAGTATTGAACGGAGAATAATGTTCGCTTTTTGTATATATGTGCTTTGCGTAGGTGTTTGTGGGATTTCAGTGATGTTGATTACAAATATAAGCAACAAAAAATCAAATGTGTGTGAAATCTTATGGGACTTAACTGCTAAGGTCATCAGTCCCTAAGCTTACACACTACCTAACCTAAATTATCCTAAGGACAAACACACACACCCATGCCCGAGGGAGGACTCGAACCTCCGCTGGGATCAACCACACAGTCCATGACTGCAGCGCCCTAGACCGCTCGGCTAATCCCGCGCGGCAATAAGCAACATATTGCTGCTCCTAAGACCATCATGTGCGATCATAACATAGACAGTTTGACAATATCTGAGCTGCAGGGCAAAATTTATTGAATTAGCAGCACATATACAACTGAATTAAGAAAAACACAAGCAAATGTAATTCTAGCTGTAGAAATGCTCTTGTCTACAAGACTAAAATACTTTAGTATGAGTTGGTCCACTCTTTTTTTTAACGAATATTGTTGACAGGAGGGAAGGCTACGCAAATCAAGAAACTACATTCTTTATTCAATATTCATCTATTTAAAACGTCACAGCAGTGCTCCCCATTCACATATGGTTGAATTTTGAAACACTGCCATCTTCAATAGAGTAGTTTGCAAACCATTCACTTCTTAAATGCGGCCTGCTTCCAATATTTACTGCTGTTAATGTTAATAATTATTGCTATTAATAATTATTGGTGTTAATGAAAAAGCGTCATCACCAACTGAAACCGCATCTTATAACATGCCGAGTGTTCCCGATTGTAATGCATGCAATGTGATATGTAATTTCAGTTCTGGCGACGGAGCCTCATGCATTACAATATCTTTATTCCTTATCGCATAATTAACTCTATTTAAAAGAAACGTTAACAATTCTGGTGACATTCTAAGGTAATTAAAAGAACTTCTTGGGTCTTCCATTACAAATTATTTCAGCAAGGATGCTGAGCAACCGAGCTGACGTCTTTTCTTCATATAGTCACGAAACGAAACACGTTTCTTATTTTTATCTTACGCAGCGATTTCACGCAACAAGCTTTAACTCCATCACAACTCGTGCGACGTGCAGCTGCCAAAACTTTCGTTTCAGACACGACTCAGGAACCCACAAAACGAGTAAACTGAAGTGTATACTGATTTCGCCGTATCTACAGTCAAATACGAAACTATTTGCGTGCAACTCATTCCACGCAACGAGTGGTGCAACCCAATGTCGTCGTGTAAACTAGGCTTTAGGTAAAATATTTCTCGAACATCGGTTTCCCAATCATCTACTAGCCAAGGAGAGATGAAAGTGATTAGAAGAGCATGTTCGTTGCACAACTTCAGTTTACAACAGATCCCCTTGGAGCTGTTCCGTGCAGCTTTGATTGGCCATGTGGTTCGCCATTTCCTCAGGCGAAATGTCTGTTCTAGCTTATCGTAAAGTGAGCTGTTAGTGCGTTGCTTTATGGAAACTGTTTGCCGTTGTAGCCACATAAATTTGGAAACTTGCTACACGATCTCGTGACCTGAACTTTATTACTTGCTATGAAACGTTCAGCAACCATGGAGACTGTTGCTCGATAATTAATACACTAATGGTCATTAAAATTGCTACACCACGAAGATGACGTGCTACAGACGCGAAATTTAACCGACAGGAAGACGATGCTGTGATATGCAAATTATTAGCTTTCAGAGCATTCACACAAGGTTGGCGCCGGTGGTGACACCTACAACGTGCTGACATGAGGAAAGTTTCCAATCGATTTCTCATACACAAGCAGCAGTTGACCGGCGTTGCCTGGTGAAACGTTGTTGTGATGCCTCGTGTAAGGAGGAGAAATGCGTACCATCATGTTTTCGACATTGATAAAGGTCGGATTGTAGCCTATCGCGATTGCGGTTTATTGTATCGCAACATTGCTGCTCACGTTGGCCGAGATCCAATGACTGTTAGCAGAATATGAAATGTGTTACGACCCGTGGCTCTACCCTTCATTCGATCCCTGCGAAACCCTACATTTCAGCAGGATAATGCACGACCACATGTTCCAGGTCCTGTACGGGCCTTTCTGGATGCAGAAAATGTTCGACTGCTGCCCTAGCAAGCACATTCACCAGATCTGTCACCAATTGAAAACGTCTGGTCAATGGTGGCCGAGCAACTGGCTCGTCACAATACGCCAGTCACTACTCTCGATGAACTGTGGTATCGTGATGAAGCTGCATGGGCAACTGTACCTGTACACACCATCCAAGGTCTGTTTGACTCAATGCCCAGGCTTATCAAGGCCATTATTACGGCCAGAGGTGGTTGTTCTGGGTACTGATTTCTCAGGATCTATGCACCCAAATTGCGTGAAAATGTAATCACATGTCAGTTCTAGTATAATATATTTGTCCAATGAATGCCCGTTTATCATCTGTATTTCTTCTTGGTGTAGCAATTTTAATGGCCAGTAGTGTACTTGACAATGTAGAGGTTAGTTATGGTGCTAATGTATGCTGACCTTTAATATGTAGTAATATGTACATACGTACCTTGCAAGCCACCTTATGGTACGTAGCGGAGAGTACCTTGTACAGCCACAAGTTTCTTTCCGGTTCCGATATCAAAAAGAGCGAGGGAGAACTATTGTCTGTATGGCTCCATAGGAACCCTTATTTCTCTTATCTTCTTACACGAAGTGTATGTTGGCGGCAGCAGAATCGTTCTGCAGTCAGGTTCAAATGCCTGTTCTTTTAATTATCTCAATAGCGTGCTCGAAAAGAACGTCGCATTGCCTCCACCGTGTCCCATTTGAGTTACCGAAGCACCTCCGTAATACCGAATCTACCAGTAACAAATATAGTAACACGCCTTCGATATCTTACTTTCATCCCATCAGGTGGAGATAACAAACATTCGAGTGGTACTCAAGAACATGTCTCACTAGTGTTCTGTAAGGGGTCTCCTTTACAGATGAAACAGTTTGCTGCAGTTACACTAATAAACCATTCGCCTTCTCGACTACAAGCCTTATTCGTTCGTTCCATTCCACATTGCTTTGCAAAGTTACCCATAGATATCTAATCGACTTGTCAAGTAGAACACTACTAATGTTGTATTCGAACATTATGGGATTGTTTGTCCCTACTCATCAGTATTTACTTACACTTTTATACATTTAGAGCTACTGACATTCATAAAAACAAGTGGAAATGTTGTATAGATCTTCTTGTATCTTTCTACAGCCACTAAATGACGACAATTCCCGTACACCACGGCATCGTCAGCAAACAGACTCAGTTTGCTGCTCACCCTCTGCCAGATCCATGATACATATAAAGAATAACAGCACTCCTATAACAACTCCCTGGGGTACTCCTGACTATACTGTCGTCTTTGATGAAAATTTGTCATTGAGGACAACGTAATGGGTTCTATTACTTAAGCAGTCAATCCCGCGTCCGGCCATCCTGATTTAGGTTTTCCGTGATTTCCCTAAATCACTCCAGGCAAATGCCGGGATGGTTCCTCTGAAAGGGCACGGCCGACGTCCTTCCCCATCCTTTCCTAATCCGATGAGACCGATGACCACGCTGTCTGGTCTCCTTCCCCAAAACAACCAACCAACTTAAGCAGTCTTGCAGTTACTCACATACCTATTTCGTATGCACTTATCTTCGGTGTCTGTAGTGGGGCATCGTATCAAATGCTTTTCGGAAATCTATGAACATGGAATCTGCCTGTATATCGCAGAATATCATGTAAAGAAAGATCAAATTGAGGTTCGCACGGGGCTTGCTTTCTGAAACCGGCTAATTTGTGGACAGGAGCTTTTCCGTTTCCAGGAAATTTATTATATTCGAACTGGGAATATGCTCAAGAATACAGCAGCAAAGCGATGTTAAGGATAATAGTCTGTAATTTTGTGTGTCCGCTCTTTTACCCTTCCCATTTGTACGTTGTCCTATCCGCTTGGGACTTTTTGCTGTGCGAGAGATTCGCGATAAATCGAAGCTATGTAAGGGGCCAATGCCGTAGAAGACGCTTTGTGAAATCGAATTGGGATTCCATCTGAACTAGGTGTTTTTTTTTTCTTAAATGCTGCGGTTGCTTCTACACACCAGCGATGCCTATTAGTATATCTTCCATACCGGAGTCTGTGTGATTGTCAGATGATGGTATGTTTGAATGAACTACTTATTTGAACGATTTCTTAAACGTGAAATTTAAAAATTCATATTTCCTTTTGCTCTTCTATTGCTACATTAGACTGGTCAAAGAGTTACTGGACTGAAGCCTTCGACCTCCTTAGCGATTTTATCTGGAAACAGAATTTTGTAGGGTTCCCGGCAAGATCTTTCGCTAAGGTACATGTATCACATTGGAACAACCGAAATAAAATGTTCAAACGTACCTATATTCTGTATTTTAATTTAAAAAACCTACCTGTTACCAACTGTTCGTCTAAAATTGTGAGCCATATGTTTGTGACTATTACAGCGCCATCTATCACAAAGCGAAAAAAGGTGTCCAACTAAAACATTCATACTTCTTTACGTACTACACGAATATGTAATAAAAATGGGGGCTCTTACTTAAAAAAACGCAGTTTATATCCGTCTGATCTATGCAGCGCCACCTAGCGGGCCGAGCTTAGCGCCATCTGGTTTCCCCCTTCAAGCTAGACAAGTTTCGTTCTTTCTAGTTTTTTCGTTTGACGCTTATTTCGTGAGATATTTGTCCCGTTCACGATCAATGGACCACCCTGTATACTTATACAGTTATCATGGTTATTCTACACTTATGCACAATGTGATATAGAATCAAAAAAATGGTTCAAATGGCTCTGAGCACTATGGGACTTAACATCTGAGATCATCAGTCCCCTATAACTGAGAACTACTTAAACCTAACTAACCTAAGGACATCACACACATCCATGCACGAGGCAGGATTCGAACCTGCGACCGTAGCGGTGTCGCAGGTTCGAATCCTGCCTCGGGCATGGATATGTGTGCTGTCCTTAGGCTAGTTACGTTTAAGTAGTTCTAAGTTCTAGGGGACAGATGACCACAGCAGTTAAGTCCCATAGTGCTCAGAGCCATTTGAACCATTTGATTTGTAACTTCATTGTTTGTGTAGTCGTATTTTTTTTTACATGTGTGTGAAATCTTATGGGACTTAACTGCTAAGGTCATCAGTCCCTAAGCTTACACACTACTTAACCTAAATTATCCTAAGGACAAACACACACACCCATGCCTGGGGGAGGACTCGAACCTCCGCCGGGACCAGCCGCACAGTCCATGACTGCAGCGCCTTAGAGCGCTCGGCTAATCCCGCGCGGCGTATTTCTTCGTGTGTATGCGTAAGTGTTTGTGTAGCCTGATTCGTCGGTCTACTTATGTGAAGTAAGTTGTAGGTTATTGGAGACCGCGGAAATTAGGAAGGAGTTCTACGATAGAAGTAGTTGAATATGGAAAGAGGGAAAGATAGATAGGTACTCAAATGAGAAGTAAGAATGAAAAAGTAGAAATGGTTGCTAAGATCGAAGAAGTGAGAGAAGATAGCCCCAAAGACAGGAAACTCTTCCCACCCCTCTTCCCCAGGATCCCTACCTCTCCGGTACTTGAGTGAAAAGCCGGAGGAGGTATGGTGTTAATCGTCTCCTACAGAACGGACATTCTCACGTTCACCCTTGAGGTCCTCGAAGAAAAATCTTGGCAACGCCTATGGAACTGCAAATGGCGAAGAATCAGTCACACTTGTTTGCGAGGGTCGTTTGAAAGGCGTGATGTGTGTTTAGTGTTAGTCATGCTTGTACCTAAACTACCCACCCCTTTGAAAATCGATAAAACGCTCCAATTCCCATTACATCTCATAAAAGGTAAAAAATATTCTGTATTAAGTATCAAATTACGTATCATACTATCATCGTTATTTAATTATTCTTACATTATTATATCACGTTTTAACTTAATATCTTTTTAAGTTTATTAAAATGAATATGCTCCAGAAAGTATAAATTTTTACTTTTACTTGAACATATTACCTTCAGTATGAAACTAGTAATGTCAGGAATTCTGAAATTATTTTAATTGTTATGTGCTAGCTACGGTTCTCCCTGTCTACCCAGAAACGTGTTGCAAAATAAGGGTTTACCAGACAGCTTTCAAGAAATTCATTGTTAGAGTCCTTATAGCAACATCTCATATTGATAGAACATACTCCATTAATGACGTTGATTCCATTTAGACCTCTACACACAGGTTTGCAAGGCAAATTGGAGAAGAGATTACCTTCAAAGAATAGCTTCGGCAAAAATAAGACCTAACTATACGAGGAGAGCGGGATAGACTGGCTGGCTAGGCAGATTTAGTCTATCTTATCTCAGGAGTAATGTGTGCACCCATTCTCATTCATGTCGCCACCTGTCAAGTCAACGTAAGTTGGGATAACACGGGACGAGTCATGAAGACAGGCCGAGGCAACCCTGGAATAACCGAGGATGACACTATAAAATTTCCTAGCGGGCACATCTCTCTACTCTCTACCACTGACGTCGACTTAATCCAAACACCTAGCGGGCACAACCAAGAACGACTCAGTAACATACGAGGAGCAGTTTTTGGTGACGTAATCACAGTTTTCCGCTGGTATGTTTCTCTGTTAAACTATAATCGGGGATAATAGGATAACGTAAGAAGTTGGGGGAATTCGGCGCAGAAAAATTTTATAACTGATGAAACACCGAAAACAACTAGGGATCCGACGGTCGTCACTCCGCCCGTTAACACAGAACGTTGACGTCGGTTGGAGATAGATGCGACCCCGCCCGGATACCATGGATCTGATCTTAACCTCACTTGAGCAAGTACCAACCAGTAGTTCTCGTTAAATTTTGTGTGAAAGTCTCCCCACGGCAAAAAAATCACCACTTTACTAGGTACCACAACATCAGATAAAGTTGCCACTTTACTAGGTAACACAACATCAGGTAAAGTTATTCTTTTTTCTACTATATCCTGGATAAATTTGAATCCTTTCCACAAGTCGCCTATAACCTTTCTGGTATTATTAAGCTTGGAAGAAGAAATAGTCGAAATATTTCCGGAGGTTACTCTCGCGGCAACATCTCTTCTACCTATTCCTCCAGATTACTGATATTTATTATGTCTGAAGTGGCTAGTTTCTCTTTAAAATTTCTTTCCTTGTTATCTACTCGAGTGTTAACGCCTGCAATTTGCGGTTGGGCTATAGGAATTAGTTTGTCCTGCTTCTCAACACTTTCCTTTAAAGTATGTAATCTTTGATTTACAGCATCAAATGTAACATTACGTATACTCTGAAATGATCCTAATTTTTCACTAAATTCAGACTCTACACTATTACATTTATCTTCAATATCGAATTCTAACTTCTTTGCTAAATCTTGGAATTGGTTACTCTGTGTCAGATTGAAGTCAGTGAACAGCTGATTGACGTGACTACTTAAAGATCTAGTTAATTCACCTTTCAAATCCATTTTAAAATTTTCCACTTTAGTGGTTAAAATGTCAAATTCAGTCTTCAAATTTCCCATGCATTCACACAGCTAGCTAAATTCCTTATTTTGTTCATCTACTTTTGCACTTAACAATCCTAAAGTTCTATTCTGAACGACCAATTTATTATTTAATTGAGTATTCACTGTGTCTATTTTTCTACTTAAATTAGCACTCTGTGCATCGAGCTTTTCACTTAGAGTTGCTGAATCTGCCTTCTGGTCATCAAACTTAGCATTCAACTGAGTATTTACTGAATCTAACTTAAGACTTTGAGCATTTAAAACTGCACTCTGTGCTTCTAAATTTTTAATTAAACTAGTAATTTGGGCGTTTTGAGCTTTGATTAAATTCACTACTTCAGACCAGTTTGGCATTTCAGTACTCACTTTATAAGCCGTGGCTGGTTCATAAGTTTCTCCTAGTTGCTGTTCTTGATCCATAACTTTACATGTTTTAGACCTTGTGAGCATTAAAAAAAAATTCTACTCCACTTATGATACACTACTGGCCATTAAAATTACTTCACCACGAAGATGACGTGCTACAGACGCGAAATTTAACTGACAGGAAGAAGATGATTAGCTTTTCAGAGCATTCACACAAGATTGGCGCCGGTGGCGACACCTACAACGTGCTGACATGAGGAAAGTTTCCAACCGATTTCTCATACACAAAAGGCAGTTGCCCGGCGTTGCCTGGTGAAACGTTGTTGTGATGCCTCGTGTAAGGAGGAGAAATGCGTACCATCACTTTTCCGACTAGCCTATCACGATTGCGGTTTATCGTATCGCGACATTGCTGCTCGCGTTGGACGAGATCCAATGACTGTTAGCAGAAATGGAGTCGGTGGGTTCAGGAGGGTAATACGGAACGCCGTGTTGGATCCCAACGGCCTCGTATCACCAGCAGTCGAGATGACAGACATCTTATCAGCGTGGCTGTAGCGGATCGTGCAGCTACGTCTCGATCCCTGAGTCAAACGAAGGGGACGTTTGCAAGGCAACACCATCTGCACGGACAGTTCGACGACGTTTGCAGCAGAATGGACTATCAGCTCGGAGACCATGGCTGCGGTTATCCTTGACGCTGTATCACAGACAGGAATGCCTGCGCTGGTGAACTCAACGACGAACCTGGGTGCACGAATGGCAAAACGTCATTTTTTCGGATGAATCCAGGTTCTGTTTACAGCATCATGATGGTCGGATCCGTGTTTGGCGACATCGCGATGAAAGCACGTTGGAAGTGTACATTCGTCGTCGCCATACTGGGGTATCACCCGGCGTGATGGTATGGCGTGCCATTGGTTACACGTTTCGGTCACCTCTTGTTCGCATTGACTGCACTTTGAACAATGGACGTTACCTTTCAGATGTGTGCCACCCGTGGCTCTACCCTTCATTCGATCCCTGCGAAACCCTACATTTCAGCAGGATAATGCACGACCGCATGTTGCAGGTCCTGTACGGGCCTTTCTGGATACGGAAAATGTTAGTCTGCTGCCCTTGCCAGCACATTCTCCAGATCTCTCACCAACTGAAAACGTCTGGTCAATGGTGGCCGAGCAACTGGCTCATCGTAATACGCCAGTCATTACTCTTGATAAACTGTGGTATCGTGTTGAAGCTGCATGGGCAGCTATACCTGTACACGCCATCCAAGCTCTGTTTGACTCAATGCCGTTATTACGGCCAGAGGTGGTTGTTCTCGGAACTGATTTCTCAGGATCTATACACCCAAAATTGCGTGCAAATGTAATCACATGTCAGTTCTAGTATAATATATTTGTCCAATGAATGCTCGTTTATCATCTGAATTTCTTCTTGGTGTAGCAATTTTAATGGGCAATAGTGTAGCTACAATATTACAGTCTATTTCAATAGTTCCTTCAACATTATACTCAAACAATTATTGTTTTACGCTCACCCGGCGTAGAGTTCTAGTTGCGTTGGAGCGGATGTGTATTCAGCGCCGGTGAACAGCACTGGCGGCGGCGGCGTCGAACGTTGGTTTCAGCGTCGGCGTCGGCGAGCGGATGTGGAGTCAGCCCCGGTGAGCAACACTGGGGACGGCGTCGTCTGGTGTAAAGCTGGTTACTGCGTCGGCTACAGTTGCGATGTGTGTGAGAGCTGTGTACTCTCCACACCGAACCTTCTTAGTCGAGGTATTCTCGACGTAACTCTTCTTAGTCTAAAATGTTGAGGTCTACTCTCCGTTCCTTCGACGTTATTACTATCTTAAGTTTTTTACTGTATTGCATTAGCAACTTTCTTCCATTTGGTTTCTTGGACTCAATCCAATTACTCGAAACAGTTCTCTTATCTTATTATGCCTGGTTCTTACGACAACTCAAAAATCTTCTTCCCGTTTTCGTCTTAAAACTCCCGTTTCCTTCGAGTCCTGTCACGGTCGCCACGTTCTAACTTTTTGACGACACGAGGAGTGGTGCGAAACTGGATTACATTCACAATTCACACCTCTCTCTCTCTTCAGTTGACTTACGTGATGGGTCTAGCCGATTCTCTCCTCTGGATAATCAGCTACGTCGATCTCCCAAAAGTTTCTTCTCTGCAGACTATCGCTGGTTATAGGAATTTCAAAGACTCTGCTGTTGAAATAATTGGGTACTCGTAGAAAACTTTCAGTTCAATCATGGTATATTTTACTTCAACAGGAAACCACTTAACCAATTCTAGTATAAACATTTAAACTCTGTTAAGCCAACTGAGTCAGCAAAAATTAGAATCTATTAATGTACATTTATATTATGGTTGGTTTAATAACTACCACAAATTATTAACATGTTGTAATGACAACAACGCTGTACTATTGTACATACAAGTAAATTTTTTTAGATCTGATTTTTCGATAAATTAGTGTAACCGATGTTCTGATGTCATTTCTTTTTTGATTCATGTCATTGTGTTTAGAAAACTGTAAACACGTTTCAATGTGAATATTAATGTTTATGTCAAATGTCAAGCAATATTGTAATAGAATTGAAATGTAACACATGATGAAACTGTTGTAACATGTTTAAAATTGTAACTGTGCGTCTGGTCCATATGTAGGCAATGTATTAGGATATGTAGAATGCAAAACCTCGGGTGAATACCCTGTCTGTAACGGAGGGATAAAAGATGGATGGCAGGCGAGCGCGGGAAAATGCGCTCGGGCGCTGCACGGCATAATGGGCTCAGCAGTAGTAGTCGGAGTTGGGCATTGGTCTGAGCAACACGTTCTGGATCGAGGAATCTCTCCTGGAAGACGTGGTTTCATTGAGCCTCAGGTATGCCGTTCCAACGCCCATACAGCATGGCAAAATTCCATAGGCACTAAACGGAAAAGTATTGCGACACTATGAAGAAGTAAAGTGCCGATACATCAAGAGCCATGGCTGTGTTTGTATGTGTGCTCTGTGCCTCGCCATCTCGCCGCCTGCCAACCGCCGCATCGATACAAACAGGTTGGAACTTTTAGTACTGTATTCGTATGGACCAGTGTTACTTTTGTTCCATACTGTTCAATAACAACTTAAATTTTACCAGAACTTTCATATCATTTAATTATCCCCACAACTAACCTAGACAGGGTCCTTTCCAAATGTTGTGCAATCCGAGCGTCCCGAGATGAAAAATTAAAGTTTGTGTTAATAATAATTACCTGCAGACCTAACTATGTAAGAATGGTGTTTAAAGAACTGTTTTGTTAATGAACCAGTAAATGAATAACGAAGGTCTGACAAAGTTGGAAGATAACTTTAATATTGATTTAGTAATGAAGTTTAATTATTTCGAGACAGATATAAAGGTATTTAAATGAGTTGGAAATAAGATAAAGAGAGTAGTAACTCATATATTGGAAATCTTGAGCGCATAATGGTGTCAGTAACTAATTTTTTTTTACAGTGATCATAACAGTTTCAAGGCCCCCCCTTTCCTTTTTTATTCATTTGAACTCTGAAGTGTTATAAATTGATTTGACCAGCAAAAGTTAAAGTCAATGTAAAAGCCAAAATTTATCAGTGTTTTATCTTTATTAAAATTGACATTTTGTTTGTGGCTCGAAATTACTATTTCTAGGGTATCCTATGCCCAATTTTAATCAGATCAATAGACAGTACGAAGTTTGGTAGTATACTTTATAGTGTGGTGTTGTGTATTCATGGTTTCTCCATATCAGTACAGAAAGTGAAACTATCAGTTCAATAGATTCTCTGGTTCCAAAATTTACTATATTATGCAGTGTTACTACGTGTTGGGTTGCGTGAATATACACCAACTTGTACTGGAAAGAAACTCAGTTAATGCCTAATTAGGCTGGCGACCGTACTATTAACAAATTAGTAGCATCTTCTGTGTTGTTTCTTGTCCGTCCAGACGTGTAGTTGTATTTTGGACTTGCTTGACGTATCATTGTTATTACAGAGTGGGTGTAAGTCTGATTTGCCTCCATTCAGGTACACGCAGTCAATATCTATACAAAAATCCTGTCACATAAGGTGAACCCTACTCATTTACCACAGTACAGGCTTTAAAGAGTATCGTGTATCCAGAGCACACACGTTACAAGTGGCGACCGTGACAGGACATCCAGTTGTTGTCGGTCACAAATTAATGCGAATACCGAACAGTGGATGTTCAGTGGCACGTATTGCAATAAGATTTAGTAAAATAAATAGCAGTGAACGTCAGGTACGGTAGTGAGGTGTAATTTGCGTTCAGTATGGACAAGAACGTAGACACAGTATATGGGACGAGCGTAATGGAAAGTGTGGCTGGCAATAACAGGAGTTTACGCGGCCAGATAACAGATGGTGTTAGCGGAAGACAATTGGCGTACATACAATATCACGAACATGTTAACGAACAGATTGAAATGTCGAGATTGCCTCGAACACAGCAAGGAACAAAACAGGAAGTAAAGGATGACTTTGTAGATGATAGTGGGTACGTGAACGAATCCACTGACATGTTTGATTCACCACAGATAAAGAAAGAACCGAAAGAAAATTTTGATGTAGGATCGGAACACTCCGATTTCGTAGAACAAAACAGCGTGAAAATTTTAAGCATGAACGACTTATTTGAACGATTAACCAAACAAATTGCAGGACAGAATGATCAGCTTAAAACACATGTTGACGAGCTCAAAACACAGAATGATCAGCTTAAAACACACGTTGACGAGCAGCTTAAAACACAGAATGATCAGCTTCAAAAACAAGTCAGTAATCAGGTTAGTCAGGTTAAAACACACGTTGACGAGCAGCTCAAAACACAAAGTAATCAGCTCAAAACACAGAATGATCAGCTTAAAGCACAGGTCGAAGAACAAGGAATTAAAATTAGTAAACAAATAGAACAGGTAGAACAAAAAGTGGGTAATTTAAGCTCTGTGGTAAATACTATGAAGTTTGAAATTGACACAATTAATAGAAATATGGATACTATGCAGGGGGAAATTGACAACATTAACAGTAGGTTTGATGTTGAAATTCTCAACATCCAAGAGAAAGTAGAGCCTCTAGCTGAAACAAAAGTCGACGAAAAAGTTTTCGGTCTCAAAACTGAGATCGTAAACGAATGTCAACACGGAATCTCACAGTTGAAAAAGGCAGTTTCAGACACTGAAAGAGATTTAGGCGAAAAAGTTACCGGATGTGTACAAAAGTGTGAACAAAATACATTGAAAATTCAAATCAAAATTTTCGATCTCGAGAGTAAAATCAAAGATAGGCCTGGTGTTGTCTGTAATGGCACACCACTTACGAAGCTGTTGGAAGGTGAGGAACGCTTCGATCCCGCCAAAAAACATAACGGATGGCATCCGTTAGATTTCATCAAAAATTGCGAGAGGATGTTTCCTGAACACTTGTCTGGTCAGGAGAAGATAAACGTAGTAATTAGCGCCTTAGCAGGTGATGCTAAGCGCTGGGGAAATACTTGAATACCGAACTAATGACGTTCGAAGGATTTAAGCAAAAGTTTATGGAAGAATATTGGTCCGAACAAAAACAGGATCATTTGTGGCGCGAGTTTATCATGGCCAAACTTCATGATAACAGGGGCAGGAATTCTTTGAAAGATTTCTGCGAATATTGGTACCGAAAGTTGACACATTTAAGAGGGAGAAGATCCGATTCTGAAATCGTATGGGAGCTATATAAAAAGCTTCCAGAAGATTCGAAGAGATATGTGGGAAGCAATCATCGCAGCTTCCAAGCGTTTCTCGAAAGGGTCGAAGACGAAGATCACTGGCGCGAAAGTCGTGCCAATTATCAGAATTTTAGTAACAGGAATAACCGTAATTATGACGAGAGAAATGACGGCGATGGGTTTCGCGTCAACGTGATACAGAGAGGTAGAGGCAGAGGTAGAGGAAGAGGGAGTTATCTAGGTCGCGGTAGAGGATACACTGCGCAAAATAATAACGATGCGGGAAACTGATTTCCGCGAACGTTACGGGCCAAACGGAAACGGACAGAACATACCAGCCCCGATTTAAGAAATGTTACCGGACTGACAGTAAAGTTATGAGACGGCTTAGAGACAGGCGTGGAACGACGCAACGTGTTGTTGCGAAACAAGCATCAGGTGCGAGCGCAGATGACTCATCTTCGCCACAGAGCGATACCTGTTAACAGGCGAGTGGAGCATCAGAGGGCAACGGCCCAGCCTAGCAGAACAGCTGTTCAGAGAGAAGCCGCTAGCAATGCGGCAGCATTAGGTACGAACATTGCCGTAAGAGCTGGTGAATACATTACGAGTGGTAATTCCGTGGCGAAGGAAATAATAGAAGGAACAGTGGATACACAGAGAGGTGCGGTTAGCAGTGTTAGCAATGAAGTAAATGGCGAAAATGAATTAGCAGAAGTAACTGATTGGCGTGTGCAGATCGACGATCTGTACAAGGGCCTCAAGCAGTGTGAGTGGGAGGATTTTAAGAAGGAGTATGAGGCAAGGAGGTTAATTAGGGAAAAAGGAGATAGTAGGGACGTCGATAAGGTGACGTGGCCCGAATTTAAAGAGGAGAGAGTAAATAGCGCCGCACAAAGTACGCGTGCTGCCGATAGGACGATGGCTGAAGATAGGAAGGAATTGGAGGATGAAATCCTAAGCATTGACGAGGAAGTAACTTCTGTTAACGATCAGCCAATAGTACAAGCTGTTACCGAAAGACACCGTGGGAAAGGGGCAAGAGTAATTGAAGTCCATGAGGATTACACTAAATATTAAGTAACAGTGGATGTGAGTAAAGCTGATAATGAGGCCATTTTGCCAAAAGAGGATATTGAGTAAAAATCAAAGTCTGACGAAAATGCAGAGGAAGAACTTAGTGCCTGTCTCAGAAAAGCGTTTATGTTAGAACCTGAAAGCGATCCAGAATGATCGGATCCGGACGATAGTTCAGATGACGAGTATTTCGGTACTAGTGAAAATAATGGGAATACAGCTAATTGCGATATTGTACCTATGGATGACGAAGTTTCGAAACAAAACCCAGATGTTGAGACTAAACACAGAAAGAAAGAGCCACCTGATGACTCAGTGTCTATTTTGCAAAGAGTTCAAGTAAGCAAAGACTTTGAACTCCAGAAACCTAGAAAGCCACCTGATATAAATGATTCACAGGTCAGGAACGTATCTCGGGACGATGTCACAGTTGACCAAGGTGCGTTGTGGAAAAAACAGGAAGGGGCATGATTTAGAGCCTGGGGCAGATTTATATTGGACTTTGAGAATGTCGTGAACACAGTACATCATGAAACTACTGGGTTCCCACCGGAAGAAATTTTGTTAGGCAGCAGAAGTAAAAGTTTTATTGAGGAAAACTAGAGTTTCTGCCTTTTACAAGCTTGGGGATGAGTCAAAAGAAAGAATTAGTGAGAAAAAGGGCAAAGCAAAAAGCTGAATCTAGATCTGAAAGACATGATAAAAATCTGAAAGTTTCAAAATTTAAAATTGGGGATTATGTTTTTTTAAAAACCCACGAAAAATCTAGTGAACTGAACCATGAAATTTCCAAATTTAAATATATTTATAGTGGACCATATATAATACAGAACATTCCACACGATAATGCTTACTACCTGATCTACTCAAAATCCAAGAGACCTTTAGGTGTAAGAAACGTTGTGGACCTGAAACTGTATGTTCCTAGGAGTGAGTGACCTAAGTACACTCAGAAAGCAATCTGCAGTAAATATGCTGTATCTAATGATGAAATTATTTTGTTCTAAATGTAACAAATCTTTGTAAATATATGTATACCAATGTCAGTGTGTTAATGTACTTATGTAAGTTTCAGATTACCAAATGTACTATAAATGTAAAGATGTATACAAAAAAAGGGCGGAAAAGAAAGGGTAAATGCTGCAAGCCAAATAAAAGATGGGACTGCCAAAAATCAAAATGGGCAGTATATGAGTCATAATATAAAGGACTGCCAAACACCAAAGAGGGCAGATAAATAGTCAAAGGAGAATTCTAAGTGTGGTGCAGGTAATGTGATAAAAAGATGCGAAATTCACTGCCCAAATCTGAATCATAGGCAGCAAATATATGTAGTGATTTTTCTAAATATTATTGTGTGTTTATTAGAAAATAAGGAAATGGACTGCCATTAAATGCAAGCAGCAACAAATAGTTTTATAGTGTATATAGGTATTTGTATATGCTTTGTAGTTAAGTGTTTGTGTTCCAAATTTTGATTTTATTTATCTGAGAAATTTAATAATAATGAGTAATTTGCTACTTAAATCATGTTGTGATAGGAGGTTGGACTGTGCCAAAGGCACTTAAGTAAATGATAGGTAAATGTTCTTGATATATTAAAAAGTATAGACCTCTATAATGCGAGAGAAAGGAAGTTTAGTGATACAAAATTTTATGATGGTACATTCACTCAAAGATTCAGAACCCCTGTATAAATACGAAGTTCAGTGTTCCCATCAAATTTGCACTTAGCGAAACTTACTGGAAATGGGGGCATGTGTAACGACAACAACGCTGCACTATCGTACATACAAGTAAATTTTTTTCTATCTGATTTTTCGATAAATTAGTGTAATCGATGTTCTGATGTCATTTCTTTTTTGATTCATGTCATTGTGTTTAGAAAACTGTAAACAAGTTTCAATGTGAATATTAATGTTTATGTCAAATGTCAAGCAATATTGTAATAGAATTGAAATGTAACGAATGTTGAAACTGTTGTAACATGTTTAAAATTGTAACTGTGCGTCTGGTCCATACGTAGGCAATGTATTAGGATACGTAGAATGCAAAACCTCGGGTGAATACCCTGTCTGTAAGGGAGCGATAGGCTCTCCTGGAAGACGTGGTCTCATTGAGCCTCGGAGCCTCGGGTATGCCGTTCCAACGCCCATACAGCATGGCAAAATTCCATAGGCACTAAACGGAAAAGTATTGCGACGCTATGAGGAAGTAAAGTGCCGATACATCAAGCGCCACCCGGGCGCTAATGACCTTAGCAGTTTTGTGCCCTAAAACCATAACAAAAAAAAAATCAAGAGCCATGGCTGTGTTTGTATGTGTGCTCTGTGCCTCGCCATCTCGCCGCCTGCCAACCGCCGCATCGATACAAACAGGTTGGAACTTTGAGTACTGTATTCGTATGGACCAGTGTTACTTTTGTTCCATACTGTTCAATAACAACTTAAGTTTTACCAGAACTTTCATATCATTTAATTATCCCCACAAATAACCTAGACAGGGTCCTTTCCAAATGTTGTGCAATCCGAGCATCCCGAGATGAAAAATTAAAGTTTGTGTTAATAATAATTACCTGTAGACCTAACTATGTAAGAATGGTGTTTAAAGAACTGTTTTGTTAATGAACCAGTAAATGAATAACGAAGGTCTGACAAAGTTGGAAGATAACTTTAACATTGATTTAGTAATGAAGTTTAATTATTTCGAGACAGATATAAAGGTATTTAAATGAGTTGGAAATAAGATAAAGAGAGTAGTAACTCATATATTGGAAATCTTGAGCGCATAATGGTGTCAGTAACTAATTTTTTTTACAGTGATCATAACAGTTTCAAGGCCCCCCCTTTCTTTTTTTATTCATTTGAACTCTGAAGTGTTATAAATTGATTTGACCAGCAAAAGTTAAAGTCAATGTAAAAGCCAAAATTTATCAGTGTTTTATCTTTATTAAAATTGACATTTTGTTTGTGGCTCGAAATTACTATTTCTAGGGTATCCTATGCCCGATTTTAATCAGATCAATAGACAGTACGAAGTTTGGTAGTATACTTTATAGTGTGGTGTTGTGTATTCATGGTTTCTCCAAATCAGTACAGAAAGTGAAACTATCAGTTCAATAGATTCTCTGGTTCTAAACTTTACTATATTATGCATTTTTACTACGTGTTGGTTTGCATGAATATACACCAACTTGTACTGGAAAGAAACTCAGTTAATGCCTAATTAGGCTGGCGACCGTACTATTAACAAATTAGTAGCATCTTCTGTGTTGTTTCTTGTCCGTCCTGACGTGTAGTTGTATTTTGGACTTGCTTGACGTATCATTGTTATTACAGAGTGGGTGTAAGTCTGATTTGCCTCCATTCAGGTACACGCAGTCAATATCTATACAAAACTCCTGTCACATAAGGTGAACCCCACTCATTTACCACAGTACAGGCTTTAAAGAGTATCGTGTGTCCAGAGCGCGCACGTTACAATGTCTCGCCTCTAGCGAGTCCCATACATGAAGTAAATAAAAGTCTCTATTCAACAATGCTTCATCTGTCTCTTTAACAATTATCACAGTACCATAAACCACGGATAATTACACAAACACTCCTTGTCCTTTTAATACAGCTTCGAAGGTGCGACCGGCAAACACTTGTCAGTGCCGCTCGTCTGCGCAGCTCCTGTCCTGCCATGACAAACGTCAGTCCTGCACACACAGACATGTGTTGGGCAGTAAATAGGCTCTCTCACACTTATCTTTAAAACATCACGTGTTCGAGGCCGCAGAAGGTTGAGTGGTTCCAGAATATACGTGGAAATTCTCGAATCACTACAACTTGTTGGATACGTTTAAATATCTTAATGTACAATACAGCGGGTTTTCTGCGAACATACCTTCTGAGTGAACAGCTCAAGTTGTTTTTCCTCTGTTTTATTATTTTTTTGTTATTGTTTCTTGTACTATGTAGAACTAGTTTTTGTTTTAGATTGGGGGTTAATAAAATAAATACAGTGTATTATTTTAGTATGTCAGATAAAATATTCTGTTCATAATTTTCATTATTGTTGCCATTATGAGGGAAATTTACTATTTTGTGAGATACAGAGGTATTCTACAATATACTTTTACAGGATATGCAACGTTCTTTCACGAAAGCTTCATAATGATTAAGAATACTGTAAAATATGCTAAGTACGTATTACTGGTCTATTTTATTTATTTAGCGTATGGCTAATACAGACATATCATGAAATTACATATACATATGTACATATTGACACACAAGAAACTTAAGTTTGTCTTTACAACTGAATATCCAGTCCTTCAATCCAGCGCACTTCATCTGGAGCTGCTAGCAGGAAGTCCTCTTTGGCGCCGTAATAGGCTCGAATCCTGCATTCACTGACAGTGTGGTGAACAGTCTGGTATGGAGCCCCGCAGTCACAAGCTGGATCAGGCAGCTTCTTCCACTTAAAGAGAGCATCCCTGCATCGCCCATGGCTGGTACGGATTCTGTTGAGAGTAGACCGGGTCTTGCGTGGTAAGTCTAATCCACTTGGAAGTTTAGCACCTGAGAAGATGTTATGCAGATGCACATCTGTCACTGCTTCCCACCGACCTTTCCATTCTTCAAGAGGTTTGAAATTCTTAGCAACCATGTCAGCAGCATCGCACAGAGTTGGATGATGTGATTTCAGTCTCTTGCGATTTAAAAGTGGCAGGTCGCTATGCACGGGTAGGTTAGAATTCCTGGAGATCTTGTGGAATTCTCTCATAAGGGCAGTACATCTGCGTAGATCAGGAGGCATTATACCGGTTAACAGTGGAATCCAATAAACTGGAGTAGATCTGATTGTGCCAGATATTATGCGCATTGTTGTATTCAGCTGGGTATCAACAAGCCTTGTATGATGACTATTCATCCAAACAGGTGCACAATACTCAGCATTTGAGTATACCAAGCCCAGAGCTGAAGTTCGCAGGGCAGTTGCTGAAGATCCCCAGGTAGTTCCGCATAGCTTATGGAGGATGTTGCTTCGAGTCCTCAGCTTTTGAGCTAAGTTAAGAAGGTGTTGTTTGAAGCATGGTGTACGATCCAGGATGACACCAAGATATTTTGGGTTCCAATTGTGACGAAGAATTCTGCCTCTGAAACTTACTTCCAGTTTTACGTTAGCCACTGGTTATTTAGATGGAAGCAACACACTTCTGTTTTACTCACACTTGGTTGGAGTCTCCAGATTTTGAAGTAATTGTCTAATGCAGACAGTCATTGGCTAAAATCTCTTCTGTTGTCTTCATTTCCTGGTGTTTGATGGCTAGAGCCAGGTCATCGGCACAGCAGTATTTTCTGGACGAAGTGTCAGGTGATCAGATAGATATAGGTTGAACAGTAAGGGTGAGAGAACTGATCCTTGAGGCAATCCGTTGTTCAGCTTCCTCTCCTTACTTATGTTGCTTCCAGTGATTAACTGGAACTTCCGATCACTTAGCATGCTGTTAATCAGTCGAGCCATTGTTCAGCAGGGTATGATGCGGAGAAATTTGTAGATAAGGCCTTCCCCCCACGCAGTGTCGAAGGCGGCAGTTAGATCAACAAATACCACAGATGTTTTCTGCTTCATTTGGTATCCTGACTCTATGAAGGATGTGAGAGACAATACTTGGTCGCAGCAGCTACGCCCTGGTCTGAAGCCTGCCTGATCAACTGGAACGTTCTCTAAGATAGCGCTACTTATTCTGTTATATATTAGCCTTTCAAAAAGCTTGTAGCAGCAGCTGAGTAGGGAAATGGGGCGATAGTTTTCTACCTTGTTGCTGGGTTTGCCAGGTTTCAGAACAGATATTATCTTCACCTTTTTAAACTCAGATGGAAGTTGACCAGTCAGCAGGATGTCAGTGAAGAATTCTGCCAGCCATTAGCTTTTCCTCCCATATGGATCAGGAATTCTGGATGGATACCATCGAATCCAGGTGCCTTAAGAGGTTTGAGGTCCTTCAGTCCAGAGTCAATGTCTGAAACTGTGAAGGGATAGGTATACTCAGATCAGGGAGATGCCTTCTTTTTCAGGTCACGAAGCTGTCGTCTGATATGTCTTGTATGTTTCTTGTCAAGAGGTACTCTTGAGGTAGTAATGATGTGGGAAGCAATTTGGTCTGGTGTTACTTCGGAATTTTTTCTGCGTGCTGGTGCACTTCCTCCCAGTTTTCTCAGAAGACTCCATGCTTTCCTGCTCGAGTGGGTAAAGTCCATAGTTTTGACTGTTTCTGCCCATGAGACATGTCCAAGCTGGACAATAGTTCCGTAGCTATCTCTGGGTCACCACTTTGCTGGAAGTTTTGGTACAGTGTTTCACTTTCCTCATTCCATCCTGGAACATATTCTTTTCGGTATCCTCTTGGCATACACTTTTTAGCTGTTGCTGTTACTGCACCAATGAAGCGTTGATAGTTATCATGTGATGGAGGTATCCATCGAAAGGTCTTATCCAGTTCCGTTGAAAACTTCATCCAGTCGGCTTTCTGGAAATTCCATCGAGCATGCGGAGTTGATCGTATGACAGGAACAGTGCAGCCAATTTGTATTATTACAGGTCTGTGTTGAATGTGAGGAAAGGCATCTATCACTTTCCTTGTGGTGTTGATGGGAAAGCCAGTTTCGTTGCAGCTAACAAAGCATAAGTCAGGATTTGAATCCTTGTCCCAAGCAGCTGACCTGAAAGTGCCTTGATCTTTGGCATCAAACACTAGATGAAGATTATTCTCTTCGATCCATTCTGCAAGCATGCTCCCATTTTCATCATTTTGAGAGTACTTCCAAAGTTCATGGTGACTATTGAAGTCTCCTATGTAAATTGCAGGATGTTCTGCTGTGTGTAGGACAAAATCTGGCCATGTTGTTTTGGGTGGTTTGTAAACATTTGTAATAGTAATGCCATGCAATTGTATGACAACTGTATGTATATCTGCCTCCACACTTACAGAAATCAGTGAGGCTTCGTTTATGCTGGTCTATAATCATACATGATAAAACATGTAAGTAAGTGGTACCAAAGGTAAACAACAATTAATTTTACTTCCTGAAAAATTACGAAATTGTGATATAGACCTACAACCTTCTTTGAGGGAGGTCTCCAACTTGTTCTCTGGCCCTTTGGTGTACCTGTTACTGTGAAAGAGCGACGCTGCACCACGTATACTTTCTTTTCTGAACGTTTACACATACCAAACAAGTTGCCGAAAGGCCGACTATTTGGTCATGTTCTTATAATATTTGAACCTTCACCGGTGTATCTCGACAAGCACAAATATACTTTGGTAGAGGTCGAGACGAGAAGCTGATGTCGAAAGAGAGGTGACAATCTGTCGCCAAAGCCTTTGTTCTGCCGCGATTAACATGATGTGGCATAAATTTTTTATGCTCTGGAAAATAGTTGTTCATCAGTTTTATGCAAAGTTTGTTGCTGCGTGCAACGTTTTCTTAAATTTAATTTTTTATCCGATACTCTTAATTTATATTGAATGGATGATGCCGTGAAGATAGATCTATTAATTGTGAACAAACAAAAAGGGAACTATTTTTTTATTTTTTCTTAAGAAAAGTACTCCAAATTCCTTTCTGAACTGATTTCCGCTAACCTAAGAGCAGCACAGTTTTGGATTACAGACAATTAGAACGTTATGATGTATTAAGAATTAATGATGCAATGAAATTAATTGTACCACTGAAACAATGATGAACTGTTCAGCATACTATGTCAAACTCACACCACAACAGGCCATGGACAAAGAGCTGCAAGTTAAATATAAAAATGTTATATATGAAGTCGTAATGTTGTATTTAAATTTATGTAGACAATGTCAAATATTGTGAAACCAATTGTCAGTTCGCAGTTAAATTCAAAATGTCATGTCGATCTGATAGACTTGCAGGCACACAGGATTGGGGAATGTCAGTTCAGAATGGTGTATTATGATCATTTATAATAGGTTGTTCAACTACAACCTATGAAAACTAAGACAGATGAAGCATTAGCGTATCACCTTCTTCAAATATTTTTAATATTTCGTGTCCCAGTTATACTGAAATCAGATAATGGTAGGGAACATCAGAACCACCCGCCATGTGGAAAGATGTTAACATAGTTCATGGAAGGCAACTCATAGTCAAACACAAGACTTAGTTGGAATGGGCAGTCAGAATAATACAGAATACTCTACCTGCATGGATAAACAGTTACTACGCAAATACACAGTCAGTTGGTTTCCCCTTTGTTCAGTTAGCCAAGAACATAACATATCACGAAGGAATCCACCGCAATCTTTAAGAAACCATGTTTGTGTTTAAACTAAAAAATACTTATCATCGTCATCTTTGCCTGCCGAACAAATCGCAAATACTGAAGCCGAAGAACCGCTCGAAGGAACTATTAATACCTTGGGAGAAAATTTCACCAGTGGCCACATCGAAAACCATATTCAAAAGAAAAATATTAGAGCAGCAACCAATCACATCTGCATATTGTCCCTGAATGAACATCATTAGTTTATTTCTATAAGAAGCGCTGCAACGAAAGAACATCTACTGCAATAAACGAGAATGTTATGAACCTCAAAAAGAAAATTTTCTCCTGCTCAGAGTGATGATACCGTATGAATAAATAAATTAGCAAAAAAAGGGCACCCTTAAGCAGCTTTCTACCCGCAATCCTTTCGTAATTTGTAAAGAAAAGATACTTTCCATAGATACGATTTCTTCTGAAGAAATGTCTGTGGGAAAAGCAGCTTCCGCTAATTCGAGAAGAGCAGGGCAAGTCTATACACACTGCCGTTGCAAAAATAATTGCTCCACGACTAAATGCAGTTGTAAAAGCAAGGGACTCTTGCGTAGTTAGAAGAATCATAACAATTTAATTTGTTGCGGTACAGAATATTGTAAAATATCAACCACATCATTATGTAACTTTATCATTTATATTATTTTGTTTTTCATTTGGAGTGTAGTATTTCTTTTAAGTTGGTTTATTTACTTGTGCTGTTACTTAAGCTTTTTCCAATTTTATCATACATCATAATATGTTTTAATAATAAAGAATGATTATGTTCTTAATTTACGTATAAGTCTTCCAGAGCAATGTGAGTATTTCACATTACTGGCCATTAAAATTACTACACCACGAAGATGACATGCTACAGACGCGAAATTTAACCGACAGGAAGAAGATGCTGTGATATGCAAATGATTAGCTTTTCAGAGCATTCACACAAGAATGGCGCCGGTGGCGACATCTACAACGTGCTGACATGAGGAAAGTTTTCAACCGATTTCTCATACACAAACAGCAGTTGACCGGCGTTGCCTGGTGAGACTATGTTGTGATGCCTCGTGTAAGGAGGAGAAATGCGTACCATCACGTTTCCGACTTTTATAAAGCTCGGATTGTAGCCTATCGCGACTTTGCTGCTCGCGTTGGTCGAGATCCAATGTCTGTTAGCAGAATATGGAATTGGTGGGTTCAGGAGGGTAATACGGAACGCCGTGCTGGATCCCAACGGCCTCGTATCACTAGCAGTCGTGATGACAGGCATCTTTTCCGCATGGCTGTAACGGATCATGCAGCCACGTCTCGATCCCTGAGTCAACAGATGGGGACGTTTGCATGACAACATCCATCTGCACGAACAGTTCGACGACGTTTGCAGCAGCATGGACTATCAGCTCGGAGACCATGGCTGCGGTTACCCTTGACGCTGCATCGCAGACAGGAGCGCCTGCGATGGTGTACTCAACGACGAACCTGGGTGCACGAATGCCAAAACGTCATTTTTTCGGATGAATCCAGGTTCTGTTTACAGCATCATGATGGTCGCATCCGTGTTTGGCGAAATCGCGGTGACCGCACATTGGAAGCGTGTATTCATCATCGCCATACTGGCGTATCACCCGGCGTCATGGTATGGTGTGCCATTGGTTACACGTCTCGGTCACCTATTGTTCGCATTGGCGGCACTTTGAACAGTGGATGTTACATTTCAGAAGCCCTTTCATTCGATCCCTGCGTAACCCTACATTTCAGCAGGATAATGCACGACCGCATGTTGCAGGTCCTGTACGGGCCTTTCTGGATACAGAAATGTTTGACTGCTGCCCTGGCCAGCACAGTCTCCAGATCTCTCACCAATTGACAACGTCTGGTCAATGGTGGCCGAGCATCTGGCTCGTCACAATAGGCCAGTCACTACTGTTGATGAACTGTGGTATAGTGTTGAATGAAGCCGCGTGGGCAGCTGTACCTGTACACGCCATCCAAGATCTGTTTGACTCAATGCCCAAGCGTATCAAGGTCATTATTACGGCCAGAGGTGGTTGTTCTGGGTACTGATTTCTCAGGATCTATGCATCCAAATTGCGTGAAAATGTCATCACATGTCAGTTCTAGTATAATATGTTTGTCCAATGAATACCCGTTTATCATCTACATTTCTTCTTGGCGTAGCAATTTTAATGGCCAGTGGAGTACTTTGCATGCTGTTCCGGGCTCCCCAGAATCCGATGGTCCAGCTGGAACCTATGTCGATGGACAATGCGTAGCACACTTGCCAGACTCACGCCACTTCATCGTGTGACTGCGCGGGAGTTAACGTGCGGAGCACATGCAACAGCAGCAAGAACATTAATTTCCTCCTCTTTTGTCGTCACTTGTTTCCTTCTATTACGTTGTCTAGGTATTACACTACCACTTTCACGTAACTAACTGACAAATAGTTGCAGTGACGGTTGAAGTATATTGGGATATCTTGCTACGTACACTTTACAAGAACGAACTATATTCTCTGTACACCATGTGCATGTCGGCTTTTTCTGCATTGGGAATCCCATCGTCCACTCACGACCTACTGCTTGGATTCTCACACACTAAATGACTAGCGAGTTTCATTGCAATCAAGAAACACACAAGCACACTGTAAGCAAACAGAATAACATCGTACCTAGCAACTATGCAAGTTCAACAGCACAAACAACTGACGGTGTGAAAACTTTTCAAAATACCATATCTCAAGTCGACAAGCCGCACTACAATCCTGCAACAAACACCGCCGCAATTCTGATTTATCCTAATTTTAGTTTGCTGTTGTCAATAGGCATTTTTCCATTTAATAAAGTTTATGTTTCCACAAAAAATACAGTGTATTGACTGGCTAACTATACGAGCCCCTGACTGCCAATCCATTCTGTGGCAACCACACGTCAATAGCAATTTCCATTCCCGCAATATTTGTGGTGCAAGTTTTAGGTGATGCGCCCTGTACGCACTATCTGATTAAAAATATCCGGACGCCTATCACGGACATTAATATGGCGTCTGTCCATCCTTCGCCAATATTACGGCTTGAACTGTGGTGGGGAAACTTTCGCCGAATGAAATTACAATGAAACCCAGACGTTTAGCTGCTTACAGGCGTCGATAAATATCAACGGGACACTTGGAAAATGTGTGCCCCGACCGGGACTCGAGCCCGGGACTTCCTGCTTACATTGCAGAAGCTCTATCCGACTTTCTTTTTTTAAAAAAATCTCATTTTGTTCGCTTTTGTTCGTTGCACCTGCTCGGGGCGGACGTCGTAAAACATCCGTTTAAGTTCGTTGTTGATCGATGAACTCAGTTTTTTTTTTATTGCAGAGGGCAGCTAACCCTCCGACCGAACACACTGAGCTACCGTGTCGGCGCCTGAGCTACGGCGCACACAGACGATAGTGCGACTGCAGGCATTTATCTCTGGCACGCTCCCCGTGAGGCCCACACGTTCCAACTTTCTGTCCACACACTACATTTGTAGTTCCCTGGCCCACCATACTCAGATGTGATTGTCGGTGGAGTGGTGGCAGCCCATTCTCCCTCAGAAGCGGAAACCAGGGAAGATAGTGATGTTAGACGCTGAGGTCTGAAGCGCCGTTCTGGCTCAACCCGAAGGTGCTCCACTGAGTTCAGAACGGGATTGTGCGCAGGCCGTCTATTTCAGGAATGTTATTGACCTCAAAGCATTGCTTTACTGATGCTACTTTACGGCAGAGTGTACCTTCATGCTGATACAAAACATCATGGTCTCCGAACTGTTCTTCTGCCGTATGCAGCGTACAATGCTCTAAAGTGTGCTCATATCCTGTCACATTTATCGTTTTGCTCAGCACAATATGGGTTCCACACGCTAAGCATGCAAAACATCTCCTTACAGTAACACCAACTCCGTAGTACATTATTGGCACTTTGATGATGGCAGATAACGTTTCCCAGTCATTCGCCAAACCCAAACCCTTTCATCGGATTGTCACAGGGTACAGAGCGATTCGTCACTCCAAATAATTCGCTTTCAGCCATCCTCCGTCCTGTGACCTCGCTCTTGACAGTACCTCATACCTCGCTTAGCTCTGATTACAGTACGGAGTATATATAACACTGTGACGTGTTGCACATAAATCACTTCCGATGTGATTAAACACTAAAGAATAGCTCCTGCTTTTTTCCATCTACTAGTTGCTTCTTTATTACCGACACTATTCGCAACACAGTTTACAGACAGTATCCGCATATACTACTGAATGGATCTGCAAAATTATGTCATCGTGCAACTCGTAGTTCAGGGGATATGACGCCATAGGCATTTCGATGTGCGAAAAACTAGCTTTTGCTTACAACAGAGCGCAAATTCCTCAGCCTATATTCATCCAGTGTTATATAATAAGAACATTTAGCGACTTCCAACGAACTTTGAACATAATTACAAATTTTCAAATCGTTCAAATGGCTCTGAGCACTATGGGACTTAACGTCTATGGCCATCAGTCCTCTAGAACTTAGAACTACTTAAACCTAACTAACCTAAGGACAGCACACAACACCCAGCCATCACGAGGCAGAGAAAATCCCTGACCCCGCCGGGAATCGAACCCGGGAACCCGGGCGTGGGAAGCGAGAACGCTACCGCACGACCACGAGATGCGTACAAATTTTCCAAACTTTTCTCTCATAAGAGTTTAATTCCGTGTTGGTGAGAAGGTGCAATAACACTCGCACACTGTTACAAGGAAATCGTTACACTTTATTTGCGCAAAATGAAAGAAACCGAACTACACGTACAAGAATTCAAGTACAGTCTAGGACCTACAAAGATAATCTAGGACCTACAAAGATAAAGACATTAAACACATACAAATTGTGCCGCCCGGAGTGGCCGAGCGGTTAAAGGCGTTACAGTCTGGAACCGCACGACCGCTACGGTCGCAGGTTCGAATCCTGCCTCGGGCATGGATGTGTGTGATGTCCTTAGGTTCGTTAGGTTTAAGTAGTTCTAAGTTCTAGGGGACTTATGACCACAGCAGTTGAGTCCCATAGTGCTCAGAGGCATTTGAACCATTTGAACCACACAAATTGTGTTCCTTGGTCTCAATTTCAGTCGACGAATCGACCTTTGCGGGTCGTTGTCCCCACACATGCACTAACTCATTTGTAGTCAGACATTTGAAGCCGTTTTATACATGTCAGTTCGATTGTTTAATGGATTGTGTGTTTACTGGTGGGTTTACATTCATTTATAATGTCAAAAAATGTACTCATTGGGGAGACACTGAGATAATCGTTTGTGATAAAGGAAAGATATAACCATCTGGCATTCATCACAGATACTCAAGGAAAACATGCCTTTCTATTAATTACTATTCACTACGTAAAACAATTGTAGCAGAGTAGGGAAGCAGCACTGCCTAACATGGTAATGAAAAGCTACAAAACTGTCAGCAAATCAAAAAATCACTCTCAGATGGTATAACAACACAAAACGATTCGTTGTTATAATTGACCTAAATTAAACGTAATCGAACACGTTATATCACAAAAAACCGACTTATTATGATACCAGTAGATTGGTTTTTGGAGGGGGGTCGGCATTGAGAAAAACACAAACAAATCTATTGGTAAAATATACATTGGCAGAAGAGCTTCAACCTCAACATTTCTATGGCAATGTAGTTGCACTGCATACGATTTGGTTTTACATTTCGCAACAACATACGTAGATCACAAACAGAACAAATTTTCAATACTTATTTTTGATGATTTTGAGACATAATTTTTATCTAGTACAAACTGTCGGCAAGCAGACAGACGCAGGCAGTCTGACAGATTTTCGCACTCAGGTTGCCATGTAATAGTGACAATTAGTTTCATAATCAAAAAAAGGTCTTTCACACAAATATGACGATCGAAATTATATCACTTTTCAATCTTGTTATTGCGATGTGGAACCTCTGAGGGAAGCTACGCGAATGTCCTGGACAGATTTAACGTAAAAGAATTTATCATTAAAACGGGAATTACCTTGCAGATCAGTCAGTTACATCTTCACATGCACAGGGGTGTTTTTGGCTGAAATGCAAACGGTCTCGAAAACAACTCGAAAACAGATGAAAGATTGACAGGGTTCTCAAAATAGGAAACTATCCATGTAATTTTTTAACGACAGTGAGCTTAGGGAACTGGACTGTGTTTGTCAGAATGAGTCCTTCCTATAACGCTATTTTCTTTTTAAATGCTTCCCAGTCAAACCAAAAATAGGTTGTTTCTCATCTTATAACGTCTTACTATGGGCTGCGTGGAATCAAGTCCACTTAAAATGTGGATTCTGTATGTTCTAATTTTCGTTCCAGCAGTCCTTTTTCCTTCATAAATTCACCAATAGCGAGTTTTAAATAAAAAAAAATCGTTCGAGACTAGCCTCTTGATTTAATCACTTTACTTTGCAGAAATATGAGATAATCATCTTCGTTCAGTTCCATCAAAACCTGTTGTACCTGACAGTGGAATGATGCGTTCAACATCAGAAAATTTACTATTCATACTACTAATTTCATCACATGCTTTATGTCAGCAAATTTAGTACAAAGTGCTTCTTGATGTACAGATCAATGAATCCCGTCTGTCAATCATTTTAATTTTTGCTCTTTCATCCCATCTAAATTTTTAATTATTCTTTTGCATAATGTTGTAATGTCGTCCCTTATGAGATTTGTAGTATTCGTCGATTATCTGCTGGCTGTATTTCGCATAATAGTTCTGTCACTCCCATTCATTTTTAAAGGCTTGTGACGACAGAAGTCTAGACTACCTCTTTTTGCACAAACAGTCACTGGACCTGTGAATGTGCTCTGTAGCACGTACAATCAGCGAAGGGTAAATAGCGCTGACATCACGATTGTACCCAACTGAATAGAGTTGTGCCAACTGGAAAGTGCCATACCAGAGTTCTAAATGAAATGTCACGCTGTACCGGGTACTTTCACGATGGAGCGAGTAAAGCCGGCACAGGCCGAGCCTTGCCCACATGCAGCCCGAACGCGGCCCGCAGACCTGGCCGTGTGAAGTTTGGCACGCCATGACTGTTCCTGGATTACTGGTTGCATCGCAGCGTACTACAATGAAGAGCCGAGGAAACTGGTATAAGCATGCGCATTCAAATACAGAGGTATGTAAACAGGCAGACTACGGCTCTGCGGTCGGCCATGCCTATACGAGACAACACGTGTCCGGCGCAGTTGTTAATCTCTTACTGTTGCTACAATGGCACATTATCAAGTTTAAGTGAGTTTGAACGAGGTGTTATAGTCGGCGCACGAGAGATAGTATCTCCGAGGTAGCGATGAATTGCGGATTTTCCCCAACGTAACAGAAGGACAACCCTTCCGCAACTTGCTGCAGATATCAGTGCTGCGCCATCAACAAGTGTCAGCCTGCGAACCATTCAACGAAACATCGATATGGACTTTCGGAGCCGGCGGCCCACTCGTGTACCCTTGATGACTGCATGACACAAAGCTTTACGCCTCGCCTGGGCTCGCCAACACTGACATTGGACTGTTGATGACTGGATACGTGTTGCCTCGTCGGACGAGTCTCGTTTCAAATTGCATCGAGAGGATGTACGTGTACGGATGTGGAGACAACCTCGTGAATCCATGGTCCCTGGCCGGCCGTTGTGACCGAGCGGTTCTAGGCGCTTCAGTCCGGAACCGTGCTGCTGCTACGGTCGCAGGTTTGAATCCTGCCTCGGGCATGGTTGTGTGTGATGTCCTTAGGTTAGTTAGGTTTAAGTAGTTCTAAGTCTAGGGGACTGATGACCTAAGATGTTAAGTCCCATAGTACTTAGAGCCATTTGATTTTGAACCATGGTCTCTGGATGTCAGCAGGGGATTGTTCAAGCTGGTGGATGCTATGTATTGGTGAGGGCCGTGTGCAGTTGGCGTGATATTGGACCACTGATACGTCTATATACAACTCTGACAGGTGACTCATACGTAAGCATCCTTTCAGATCACCTGCATCTATTCACGTCCATTGAGCATTCCGACGGACTTGGGCAATTCCAGCTGGACAATGCGACACCCTACACGTCTAGAATTGCTACAGAGTGGCTACAGGAGCGCACTTCTGATTTTAAACACTTCTGCTGCCCACCAACCTCCATAGACACGAGCATTATTGAGCGCATCTGCGATGCCTTGCAAAGTTCTGTTGAGAAAAGATCTCCTCCACTCGTACTATTACGGATTTATGGACAGCCCTGCAGGATTCTTGATGTCAGTTCCCTCCAACAGTGCTCGAGACATTAGTCGAGACTATGCCACGTCGTGTTGCGGCACTTCTGCGTGCTCGCAGGGGCCCTACACGATATCAGGCGCGCGTACCAGCTCCTATGGTGTTTCTTTGGTTTATTGATCTTTATGGTAGATTTAAAGGCACCCATCCTCAGCTCATTCTTCCTCGTCCACTTTCCGTAGACATGACATGAAACAGGAAGATGGTAAACAGACTTTCATTAGCAACACGGAAACACTGGCTTACTTTGCTTACTGTTGGACCTTGTCTTTGGAAACCAATTCTTTGTGAGCTGGACCCATAGAAAGGAGATTCTCATACCTCTTCGTTTATTTTGAAGTAATTCTAGTATAATTTACAACTGAAGTTTGAAAGTACACTCCTGGAAATGGAAAAAAGAACACATTGACACCGGTGTGTCAGACCCACCATACTTGCTCCGGACACGGCGAGAGGGCTGTACAAGCAATGATCACACGCACGGCACAGCGGACACACCAGGAACCGCGGTGTTGGCCGTCGAATGGCGCTAGCTGCGCAGCATTTGTGCACCGCCGCCGTCAGTGTCAGCCAGTTTGCCGTGACATACGGAGCTCCATCGCAGTCTTTAACACTGGTAGCATGCCGCGACAGCGTGGACGTGAACCGTATGTGCAGTTGACGGACTTTGAGCGAGGGCATATAGTGGGCATGCGGGAGGTCGGGTGGACGTACCGCCGAATTGCTCAACACGTGGGGCGTGAGGTCTCCACAGTACATCGATGTTGTCGCAAGTGGTCGGCGGAAGGTGCACGTGCCCGTCGACCTGGGACCGGACCGCAGCGACGCACGAATGCACGCCAAGGCCGTAGGATCCTACGCGGTGCCGTAGGGGACCGCACCGCCACTTCCCAGCAAATTAGGGACACTGTTGCTCCTGGGGTATCGGCGAGGACCATTCGCAACCGTCTCCATGAAGCTGGGCTACGGTCCCGCACACCGTTAGGCCGTCTTCCGCTCACGCCCCAACATCGTGCAGCCCGCCTCCAGTGGTGTCGCGACAGGCGTGAATGGAGGGACGAATGGAGACGAGTCGTCTTCAGCGATGAGAGTCGCTTCTGCCTTGGTGCCAATGATGGTCGTGTGCGTGTTTGGCGCCGTGCAGGTGAGCGCCACAATCAGGACTGCATACGACCGAGGCACACAGGGCCAACACCCGGCATTATGGTGTGGGGAGCGATCTCCTACACTGGCCGTACACCACTGGTGATCGTCGAGGGGACACTGAATAGTGCACAGTACATCCAAACCGTCATCGAACCCATCGTTCTACCATTCCTAGACCGGCAAGGGAACTTGCTGTTCCAACAGCACAATGCACGTCCGCATGTATCCCGTGCCACCCAACGTGCTCTAGAAGGTGTAAGTCAACTACCCTGGCCAGCAAGATCTCCGGATCTGACCCCCATTGAGCATGTTTGGGACTGGATGAAGCGTCGTCTCACGCGGTCTGCACGTCCAGCACGAACGCTGGTCCAACTGAGGCGCCAGGTGGAAATGGCATGGCAAGCCGTTCCACAGGACTACATCCAGCATCTCTACGATCGTCTCCATGGGAGAATAGCAGCCTGCATTGCTGCGAAAGGTGGATATACACTGTACTAGTGCCGACATTGTGCATGCTCTGTTGCCTGTGTCTATGTGCCTGTGGTTCTGTCAGTGTGATCATGTGATGTATCTGACCCCAGGAATGTGTCAATAAAGTTTCCCCTTCCTGGGACAATGAATTCACGGTGTTCTTATTTCAGTTTCCAGGAGTGTAGTAGGGGTGATAGAAAATCAGTTTGGATATAATGGGGGTCAATTAAGTGAAATGCAAAGCAAAGAAGTGTTTGTGGTCAGACGACTGTAGGGCAGTATCAACAGCAGCAGGGGCAGGCGAGTAGGATTCGTTATGAATAGGAAGGAAGGGCAGAGAGTGGGCTACTGTGAGCAATTCTGTGATAGGGTCATTCTCATCTGAACCGGTAGCAAACCAACAACCTCAACGATTGTTCACGTGTACATTCAGACGTAGCAAGGAGAAAATGAAGAGAGATGATGATACTGAACGGGTAATTCAGTAGGTACAGGGAGATGAAAACTTAATAGTCATGAGGGGGGAGGGAGTTGGAACGCAGCTGTAGGGAAAGGAGTAGAAAAAGGTTACGAGACAATATGACCTTCGTAATAGGAATGAGAGAGGAAAAGACTGAGTTCTGTAATAAATTTGAGCTAGTAATAGCGAATACTCTGTTCAAGAATCACAAGAAAAGAAGGGCCATCTCGGCCGGGAGATACCGGAAGATTCCTTTTAGATTACATCATGGTCAGGCAGAAATTCCGAAATCAGATATGGACAGTAAGGCGTAACCAGGAGCAGATACAGACTCAGACCACAATTTAGTAATGGTGAAGAGTAGGTTGAAGTTTTAGACCAGTCAGGAAGAATCAGTGTGCGGAGAAGTGCGACAAGGAATTGCTAAGGAAGTTCTCTCAGGCTATACACACTGCGATAATGAATAGCTCAGTAGGCAGCTAAGTTGAAGAGGAATGAACATTTCAAAAAAGGGTCATCACAGGAACAGAAAAAAACCACAGGTACAAGAAAGGTAACTGAAGAAACCACGGTAACAGAAGTAATACTTCAGTTGATTGGCGAAAGGAGGAAGTACAAAAATGTTCAGGGGAATTCAGGGATACAGGAATAACAGTTACTTAGGAATGAAATAAACAGAAAGTGCAGGGAAATTTCGTGGTGGGTTCCTATGCGACCAAACTGCTGAGGTCATCGGCCCCTAGGCTTACACACTATTTGATGTAACTTAAAATAGCTTACGCTAAGGACAACACAGATACCCATGCTCGAGGGAGGACTGGAACCTTCGACGGGGAAAAAGCGGCGCAAACCGTGGCAAGAAGCGTCAGACAGCGCGTCTACCCTGTACGGCTAGTGCAGGAAAACTAAGGCGAAATAGTAACTTGAAAAACGTGAAGAAATCGACAAGAATTGCCGGAAGGACTGACTCACCATACAGAAAAATCAAAACAACCGTCGCTGAAATTAAAAAACAAGGATGGCAGCATTAACAGTGCATTGGAAATTCCACCGTTAAATGCAGAGGGGGTGGGTGGATAGAGTACACTGAAGGCCTGTGTGAGGAGGAGGACGTGTAGAATGACGTGATAGAAGAAGATAGGGAATCCAGTGCTAGATACAGAATTTCAAACAGCTCTGGACGACTTAAGATCAAATAATGCAGAAGGGATACATAACATCCCACCGGAATTTCTAAAATCATTGGTGGAAGTCGCAACAAAACGCCTATTCTCGTTGGCGTGTAGAACGTATCAAACTAGTGACGTAGCTTCAGACTTTCGGAAAAACAGCATTAACGCAATTCCGAAGATAGTAAGGGCAGAAATGCCAGAGAACTATAGAACAGTCAGCTTAACAGCTGATGGCTTCAAGCTGCTGACAGGGATAATATACAGAAGCATGGAAGAAAAGCTCCAGAGAGGCCGTCTGAGGTTGCGGTTGATAATGGAAACAAAACTGAACGAAGACTCTGTCGACCCAGAAAAAGCGTTCGACAAAGTACAATGGCGCAAGGCACTCGAATATCTGAGACGAGAGTGTAAGACAGGGATATAGTCTTATAGTCCTACTGTTCAGTCTATACATAGAAGTGGCAATGACGGAAAGAAAGGAAAGGTGGGATTAAAATTCATCACGGTAAATGATAACAGCCAAACAGTTGGAGGATCAAGATTTATTGAAATTCTTGAACACGGTTTCGCTATATATCTAAATATACCCTCATCAGAAGCAAAAATACACCTGAACAGGAAGA
Source organism: Schistocerca cancellata (assembly GCF_023864275.1). Taxonomy (NCBI): domain Eukaryota; kingdom Metazoa; phylum Arthropoda; class Insecta; order Orthoptera; family Acrididae; genus Schistocerca; species Schistocerca cancellata. Next base: position 868,516,868 of record NC_064627.1, on the reverse strand, counting down.
CACCTTCATTAGCAAAAAGAAAAAAAAATAAACACTTATAGCTTTAAATAACAGTAAAATTACCAAAATTAGAAGCACAAGAACTTTTAGTCACTTACTAATATCTAAAATCACATCCTGCAGTGGAGATACACAAAACAGTCGTGCCAAGGAGTCGTCAGTAGCTAAAATTAAAATATCGCCTCCATTTGTACAGCATAATTATGAAGACAAGGTCGATGCGAACACCGCATATCATCAGTACTTAGCCTGTGAACTGGCGTGAAGAGGGTATGGAAGACCTAGGGTAGACAGTTTCGCCGAGAGAGGGCACTCGCGGTATGCGCGAGACACTCGCGCACATTAAAACCCAGGGATGCATACTCACGCGCATCAAAATTTTTAAAGTTGTGCTAATTCAAACCCTCTGTCTCAATAAATAAAACATATCAGAACCATTTAAGACACCTACATACAATGTTGTTGTGGTCTTCAGTCCTGAGACTGGTTTGATGCAGCTCTTCATCCAACTCTGTCCTGTGCAAGCTGCTTCATCTCCCAGTATGTACTGCAGCCTACATCCTTCTGAATCTGCTTAGTGTATTAATCTCTTGGTCTCCCTCTACGATTTTTACCCTCCACGCTGCACTCCAATACTAAATTTGTGATCCCTTGATGCCTCAGAACATGTCCTACCAACCGATCCCTTCTTCTAGTCAAGTTGTGCCACAAACTCCTCTTCTCCCCAATTCTATTCAATACCTCCTCATTAGTTATGTGATCTACCCATCTAATCTTCAGCATTCTTCTGTAGCACCACATTTCGAAAGCTTCTATTCTCTTCTTGTCCGAACTATTTATCGTCCATGTTTCACCTCCATACATGGCTACACTCCATACAAATACTATAAGAAACGACTTCCTGACACTTAAATCTACATTCGATGTTAACAAATTTCTCTTCTTCAGAAACGCTTTCCTTGCCATTGCCAGTCTACATTTTATATCTCTCTACTTCGAACATCATCAGTTATTTTGCTCTCCTAATAGCAAAACTCCTTTACTACTTTAAGTGTCTCATTTCCTCATCTAATTCCTGCAGCATCACCCGAGTTAACTCGAATACATTCCATTATCCTCGTTTTGCTTTTGTTGATGTTCATCTTATATCCTCCTTTTAAGACACTGTCCATTACGTTCAACTGCTCTTCCAAGGCCTTGTCTGTCTCTGACAGAATTACAATGTCATCGGCGAACCTTAAAGTTTTTATTTCTTCTCCATGGATTTTAGTACCTACTCCGAATTTTTCTTTTGTTTCCTTTATTGCTCGCTCAATATACATATTGAACAACGTCGGGGAGAGGCTCCAACCCTGTCTCACTCCCTTCCCAACCACTGCTTCCCTTTCATGCCCCTTGACTCTTATAACCGCCATCTGGTTTCTGTACAAATTGTAAATAGCCTTTCGCTCCCTGTATTTTACCCCTGCCACCTTCAGAATTTGAAAGAGAGTGTTCCAGTCAACATTGTCAAAAGCCTTCTCTAAGTCTACAAATGATAGAAACGTAGGGTTGCCTTTTCTTAATCTAGCTTATAAGATAAGTCGTACGGTCAGTATTGCCTCACGTGTTTCAATATTTCTACGGAATCCAAACTGATCTTCCCAGAGGTCGGCTTCTACCAGTTTTTCCATCCGTCTGTAAGGAATTCGCGTTAGTATTTTGCAGCCGTGACTTATTAAACTGATGGTTCGGTAATTTTCACATCTGCCAACACCTGCTTTCTTCGGGATTGGAATTATTATATTCTTCTTGAAGTCTGAGGGTATTTCTCCTGTCTCATACATTTCACTCACCAGATGGTAGAGTTTTGTCAGGACTGGCTCTCCCAAGGCTGTCAGTAGTTATATTGGAATGTTGTCTACTCACGGGGCCTTGTTTCGACTCAGATCTTTCAGTGCTCATTCAAACTCTTCACGCAGTATCATATCTCCCATTTCATCTTCATATACATCCTCTTCCATTTCCGTAATATTGCCCTCAAGTACCTCGCCTTTGTATAGACCCTCTATATACTCCTTCTACCTTTCTGCTTTCCCTTCTTTGCTTAGAACTGGGTTTCCATCTGAGCTCTTGATATTCATAGAAATGGTTCTCTTTCCTCGAAAGGTCTTTTTAATTTTCCTGTAGGCAGTATCTATTTTACCCCTGGTGAGATAAGCCTCTACGTCCTTACATTTGTCCTCTAGGCATGCCTGCTTAGCCTATTTGTACTTCCTGTAGATCTCATTTTTGAGACGTTTGTATTCCTTGTTGCCGGCTTCATTTACTGAATTTTTATATTTTCTCCTTTCATCAATTAAATTCAATATTTCTTCTGTCACCCAAAGATTTCTACTGGCCCACGTCTACATACAATAGGAAATATGAAACCAATTTTCCTGTGTCCTAGTGTCAAGCAGATGAAGCATGCGCTAAGGAACACATCTGACGAGAGAGGGCACTAGTGTTATGCACGAGCATCTCGCGTAACTTAAAGACTAGGATACAAACTAGCGAAAACGAACAAAATGTTGTAGTAAATCTAATCCGTTTGTAGTCGTGAATAAAAAACATAGCAGAATCATTTAAACCACACATACACATCGATAACAGCGAACAGCAAACATCAAAAATACGTAAAATCCCAATAAGACGGGAAAGGAGCATCTCACCCGCATCAACATGCAAGAAAACTAACTTCTGATCAGCCAGAATATATTACGTTAGAGCAAGGAGGGGTTTGAAACTATCCAAAAAATCCTGCAACTTTTTGGCTGTTATCATTTACCGTAAAAAGTTTCAACAGTTGCTGCCTCAGCCATGTTTAAAATTTTTATTAAAATTCAGTTTAAAGGGATACCAATGATAAGATTCGCTGATGACATTACCATCCTCAGTGAAAGTGAAGAAGAATTAGGATCTGCTGAGTGGAAGGAACAGTCTAGTGAGTACAGAATATGGATTCGGAGTAAATCTATGGAAGACGAAAGTAATGAGAAACAGCAGAAATACGAACAGTGAGGAACTTAACATCAGAACTGGTGCTCACGACGTAGAAAAAGTTAATAAATTCTGCACGTAATGAATTATGGTACCTTGGCTGCAAAATAACCCATGTAGGACGGGACAAGGATATGAAAAGTAGGCTAGCACTGGCGAAAAGAGCATTACCTCCCAAGAGTAGTCTACTAGTATCAAACATAGGCCTGAATCTAAGAAATTTCTGTAAATGCACGTCTGGAGCAAACCATTGTATCATAGTGAAACATTAATTCTGGGAAAACCGTAATAGAAGAGAATCGAAGCATTTGAGATGTGGTACTACGGCAGAATGATGAAAATTAGGGTAACTAGTAAGAAGGTAAGGGATGAGGAGGTTCTCCGTAGAATCGGCGAGCGAAGATATCGTATAGGAACACTGACAAGAAGATGTGTTAAGACATCAGGGAATTACTACCATGGTACTAAAGGGAATTGTAGAGGACAAAACTGTACAGGATGACAGAGATTAGAATACAGCAAATAACTGAGGAAGCAGATTGCAATTGCTATTCTGGGATAAAAAAGCCTGGCACAGGCTAGGAATTTGTGGCAGGCTGCATCATATCAGTCAGAAGACTGAAGGCAAAACATGCAGTATCTGAATATTCACTTTACTGTTCCACATTTGAATACAGTCGAATCGCTATAGCTTTCACGGTCAAAATTGAACAACATGGGGCAGACGAAATTGCTTAGAGTATATCTGCTTGGGAACAGCAAAAGGACATACAGCTGCCGAAGTCGATAACGAGAGCCATCAGTATACAAGTGAACGAAGTGCAACCAGTAAAGATTGATGTAAGCACTGCAACTTGAACTGACTGCAACAAAGCAGTTTTTCATAGAACTTTAATAGTTAGTGTCGAGCTTTTATAACTTTTTGGAATTCTAATTGGGACTAGGTAGCTATCTGTTTGAATCCAACTGTAGACAGTACGCACCGAGTCTCAGGCTTTTCGCTTACCAGGTGAGCGTTGCTTCGTTGGCCGTATGTATTTTAAGCATTAAAATGTTACTTCTGATCAACCTGCCGATTTGGTGTTGTGATTACCTGACTTTCTGGATTGGCTTATGGTGATGTTTGTCCTCGAGCTGCTGTGGAGACAATCACACTCGCAGAAAGATTCACTTCTGGTGATGTGGAAGTGATTAGTCCTGAAGCTGTTGCGGAGTACATTATCCTCGCAGCAGGTCCGACCAGCGTGTTGTTGGCCTGCGGTGTTGTTGGTGGTCCAGTCCACGGCGAGCCGATTACGGGTTTGACTCGACATCCCGTAGGAGACGCGAGCAGTCTGCCGGATTCTGTCCCGCAGCGGCGGAATACCCATTTCTTCGTGCAGTTGTCGAGCTGGACACAGACTGGGGAGGTGCAGACCTTCAGAGCTCGGTTCTGCCCACTCTGCAGCCCCGCGATGCGTGAGTCAGCGGCCTTATCCCACTCTAGCACTGGCTTGACCACTGTCAGGTAGAGCGTAGAGTAGCGCTCTACCAAAACTATGGTTCAGTAGTTTTAGTACACCACATGAATGACGTAATAAAAGATAGAATTACCGGTATCATTTGTAACATTTTTAGGGAAATAAACGTAAATGAATATGTACGAGAGACACTGGAAGCCAACGGCTTCTTTTTGCTTTTTGTTTGCTTGGTTGTTTGTTCTGCACATAATTAGAACCACACATGATTCAGTGTTAGTCCATTGTGTATTTTAAACAATATAAGTTGCATTTTATAAGTAATAAAAATTAGTTGATCGCGTAACTTCTGCGTTTTTGTGTAACAAAAGCAGTTACTTGTGAGTTAACGAGCATTGCGCTCTCATATAAGTATATGGTCGAAAGAGGAATTGTGAAACGAACCCTGTCGTCCAGGACCGGATGCCACAAAGGGCACAGATTCACCGCGAGATGGGGAAACTCACAGACGTCTATTGTCTACTGAGATGTAAGCGCTGTAGTGTGCGAGTGAGATAGACGAGAACCTACGTAATAGGGAAACCCAGTAGAAACCATTTGTGGCCGAGGAGACATAGCAGTGCTAAATATGGCGGACCTAAGATTGGCCATAAGGGAAACATTTATGGAAACTATTTAATTCTGTAGTAATGCAGGGAATAAAGCCACAGTAATTTTAATCTGCCATCCTCCATAAATTTTCATGGTGATCCCAATAAAACTTGAATACTGATCATATCTATAATAGTTTAGGACTTACTGTTAAAGTGAAATTAACAAGTTTTGTAACAAGGACCTGAATGCTAAAATTTGAACGCTTTGGTCGATCTTAACGATCGACATTTCATATAAAAGCGCATCATTAAAATGACAAAGTTGTAAATATCATCTCTGACACTAGTAAATTTAAATTATCAGTATTTTCAGTTAAGCATCAGATCATCATTTCCTCCACACAAAACACATTGAACGATGACAGCATAACGTCTTACTGAATCATTGGGTAATAGAATATTTTTTGTAAAGTTTAGTGCATAATAGTTATTTATTTATCAGAAAGCACATTGGCGCAAGGCTACTGGCCGTGACATTCAAAGTTAAGAAGGAAATTGTATTGGTTTTATGTAAAAGAATTTAACGTTTATTATGTAATTGATACTATTGTTACTTTATTTAGAACGTGAAAGTGTTCAAGCTTTTATTATTTAAATATGTTAAAATGTAAAATAATGTAGAATAAGCAGTAGCCAGTCACATGGACAGCTTCAGGAAAAGGAACTGCCCTAGTCAGTTGAGTGACGATGTTCGGCGCGCGGGAAAACGCGGCCGGAGACGGGCAGAGAGGGACAGTTCAGGTCGAGACACAAAAGGGGGCAGTGCTGGAGGAGACGCGAAAGCGTACGGTCGGTCTTTAGGTAGCTAGGAAGTGAAACTACTTAGAAAAATTCACTTTTTATGGTAACGCGGGACTTAGTCTCTGAGCGGTGAGCAGACGTGCGCCTGGTGTGAACTCTAACTTTTCGCATAGTTATCGAGGTGGAGTATCGAACTTGTATTTCGCGATGAGATTGTGAATGATCGAACTGTGTCAAATGGATATGCACTCGAGTGTAACAGTAACTCCGAATACGACTACTTTCGCTATTAGTTAGCTTTCTGAATAAACATTATTCTAACAAAATCGCAACTGTGTGGCCTATATCATTTATGGGTTGTTAATTTAGTTCCCGATATTATTATTAGTGTTATTATACGTTGTATTAACTTTGTATTTCGCAAAATTGCCATCAACTAGACAATTTAACCAAAGGGTCACAAGTGTCTAATTTAGGGCGTGTAATCCGACACGTGCGGTTCAACCCCTAGACGAGTTTGAGTCAAGACACTTCGCGAAGAGGAACCGCATGTGAGCCCGATCATCTTCAGGGATTTTAGCTCGCATACTTTCGGTCCAAGAACGGTTTACACGCACAAACATATAATTATTGTTGTTATGTTGTACTCAATAGAACGTTCTTCATCATGGAAAGATGCGAGATTTCCCTGTTAGTATTGATAAATGATAAAAGCGAGAATTGTTTATGAATAACAGAAACATGTTTTACACAAGTACGACTTTTATATAATTTCGACGAAGTACTGAAGTGGTAATCGGTATATTTTTGTTTAGAGTTCTTTTATCTTACCATGAGTTTTCTAGCGGTATGTATAAACCTGTATTGTTTTTTTTATTGCCGGCCGGAGTGGCCGTGCGGTTCTAGGCGCTACGGTCTGGAGCCGAGCGACCGCTACGGTCGCAGGTTCGAATCCTGCCTCGGGTATGGATGTGTGTGATGACCTTAGGTTAGTTAGCTTTAATTAGTTCAAAGTTCTAGGCGACTGATGACCTCAGAAGTTAAGTGTCATAGTGCTCAGAGCCATTTGAACCATTTTTTTTCTTTATTTTTACTATAACATCCCAGTGCTTCACAGTACAATCAACAATTTTCGATTAAACCTGAAGTAAACGCTGACCATTTCAATTTTTCTTTGGGTACTGTTTATTTCTAAGAAACACAGAGGATGATGATTATGTAAAACAAAAGTGTTCCATAGGTTACCACACCCTTTATATATCCTCACTCAGTTTATAGACCGCTCACCGCTTCCGGTTTTTAGGTGACTCTTGGGTAAGACACTGATCGCTTACATAAAGAAAGCGATCGCTATGAGGTAACGTCTGACACCTATACGACACACGTTTGACACTTGTAGGTAATACGGTTACGACATTAACCGACTAAAGTTACTGGGAAAACTACGACAGTCATTGCTTGCATACGTTAGTCTACTTAGCTTACGTAGTTTTACAGCTCTAGCAGAGCGTAAAGCCGTGGTGCAGAGGCAGCGACGACCGGTCATTAAGCTGAGGCTAGTCGCCCGACTACTCTGCTTCTGACGTCACGTATACTCTGGCCCAGGTGAACCTCTGGTTGAGGATCACACTGAGGTACTTCGAGGTCTTCGTTCAGCCGATGGGGACGGAGTCTAGGGTTGTGTGTGTAGACTGTGTAAATTGTATATGCGTTAACTGTAGAGTAACGTGAACAGCGCGGGTGGAAACCGTTATCGACAATGTAATTATTCCATCCTTTTTACTCAAGAGGATAACTAATTTCGAGAACAGGTGTGCGTGTTAAACAGTGTGCCATAGTTAAAAAATCGTGTTAAAAGGAAACGGTGGCGTTAATTGCGGGCACAGAGCACGCCATTCAGCTTTTTTGCTCGTCTTTTTTTTTTTTTTTTTTAGTCGGCAGTAAGCATGACACTGGGCGCTGCACGCGTCCGCCATTGTTCGTGCACGGCGGCACTTGGCAGCGCGAGATTGTGTCACGCCCCCTGCCGGCACACGTCGCGTGCGGAGACAGCCAGAGTAACAGCTGGGCCCGAACAGTAGAGCAGCGCCGGCTGTCGGTCCCTGGTCCGCAGCGATATTAACCCTGAAACCGTAATTACTGCATGTTCATTCACCCTTTGCTGAGCACTGCTCCTTACTGCGTTACGTTTTACACTACACTGGTGAGCAGCCGAATCAGATACAGCTGACAAGTTTGGCAATTAGTTCTGCTGTTAGTTAAGCGTAACACACGATAATGATGACTAACGAAGTGGCGAAGAGACACAGGCGCGGGATAGGCAAGAAGCAGTGCGAAAGGTTCCACTGTTACGGGGATCCGGAACGCCCTATACTTGGAATGCTAAAATAACGCTTGTAAATTACATCTTTCCTCACAAAGTATTTGAGGTAGGAAGTTGAACTTTTTACAGATTATTTATTGGAATATGGGCTACAACTTAACACAGGGATTTTACAAAATTTTAGTTCAGTTATTAAAGATGATTTTTTTCAGTTGTAATGAAAATTCACAACATTTTTTTGCAATTTCTTATTTATATATTCAAAAATATACAGTTTTTTGGAAAAAGGCTGTGTTAAATTATGCAGAAGGTACTGTGTAACATTTACTGAAAGTTTGAAACAAATATGTTTGGAAGATCCTTAGAAAACATGTAATTAGTATGAAAAAATAAAAGTTTTGGGAATCGAGCGACAAAGATTGGATTAACTTTTTAGTGCATTCCAGGTCCATAGGATGGATTATCTTCATCCTCTGCAAACTCCTCCTCCAGCTTCCTCTTGTTCCTCCTCCTGTTAACTCTTGCTTGTATTTCTAGACTCTTTACAGCCCTGTCAGCAGCCCGAAGGCGTTCCCTGTCTAAAGCAAGCATCGCTCGTACCATGTTAGAACCTATCTTCATTCCCATATTTCTAAATACCTTGCACCTTACAATGTTGCCATCATTGAAAGTCGCAACAGCATCATACACACCAAAGTGAAGTGTTTCTATTCCAACAAATACAGTCTTGGGGATTCTCGACCATATAACACTATTTACACTTTCATTGGGGTTTTGAGTTTTTCCGTGAATACACTTTTTCAACAGTTCAGTTATTATTATTATTATTATTATTATTATTGTTATTATTATTATTAATTATTAATAATTGGTTAATAATAACACCATTTGACAGCAGTTTAACAGCGCCACAGTGGGTCACGCCCATGTAGAACACATTTCAAAAAAATTTAAAAATAGTTGTAGTCTTCGGAATTGAATAAATTATATATCTATTAAAAGGTAATAGTCTGCAGATTCAGAAAACGCAAAAAAAGTAAAAATTGAACTTTTCATGATTTTGAGCTTCTCCGGAGCCCCTTAACATAATAAATTGCTTTCATTAACTAATTTTCTTGCTGTCAGGTAATGTAGAGCCATCTCAACCGGTTTCCGAGCGAAGGTAACTGTAAGAAGTGGATAGCTGGGGTCAGGTACCTGGGAAAGGTCATTGCTCACAGCTACAGGGACCAAACAACATGGCAAACTGGTAGTACTTTTTGTGCTGTTTTCCAGTCAAGTGTAACTACTTGCAGTGCTAGCGGTTCTCCATAAATACGAAATAGGAAAGTAAGTAAACTAATACCGTATTAAATGTAAATTATAACTCGAATTCCGTGAAGGCCTATTTGTACGAGGGTGAGTCAAATGAAAACCTTAAATATTTTTTAAAATGTTATTTATTGTGCAGAAGTGGTACAGAGCTGTATCACTTTTCAACATAATCTCCCCCACGCTCAATGCAACTCCTCCAGCGCTTACAAAGTACATAAATTCCTCTAGAAAAAAAAATTCTTTTGGTAGTCCGCGCAACCACTCACGCACCGCGTGGCGTACCTCTTCATCATAATAGAACTTCTCTCCACCCATTGCGTCCAAACACATGTAAATCAGTTGGTGCAAGGACTGGTGAGTATGGCGGATGAGGAAGACACTCAAAATGTAGGTCTGTGACTGTCGCAACAGTCGTACGGTCAGTGTAGGACCTTGCACTGTCATTTTGCAAAAGGACTCTTGCTGACAGAAATCCACGTCGCTTTGATTTGACTGCAGGCCGCAGATGATTTTTTAGGAGATCTGTTTATGATGCACTGGTGACAGTGGTCCCTCTAGGCATGTAATGCTACAAAATGACGCCTTTTTCGTCCCAAAAAGAGAGTCAAAAATGGTTCAAATGGCTCTGAGCACTAAGGGACTTAACTGCTCAGGTCATCTGTCCCCTAGAACTTAGAACTACTTAAACCTAACTAACCTAAGGACATCACACACATCCATGCCCGAGGCAGGATTCGAACCTGCGACCGTAGCGGTCGCGCGGTTTCAGACTGTAGTGCCTAGAACCGCTCGGCGACCCCGGCCGGCAAAAGAGAGTCAGCATAACCTTCCCTTCTTATGGTTCTGTTCGAAACTTCTTTGGTTTTGGTGATGAGGAATGGCGCCATTCCTTGCTCGCTCTCTTCGCTTCCGGTTGGTGTAAGTGAACCCAGGTTTTGTCCCCAGTAACGATTCTTGTAAGGAAGCCATCACCTTCTCGTTCAAAGCGCCGAAGAATTTCTTCACAAGCATCAACACGTCGTTCTCTCATTTCAGGAGTCAGCTGCCGTGGCACCCAACTTGCAGGCACTTTGTGAAACTGGAGCACATCATTCACAATGTCGTGTGCTGACCGATGACTAACCTGTAAACATGCTGCTTAGGCATTCAGTGTCACTCGGCGGGTTTCCTTCACTATGGCTTCAACTGCTGCATTGTTCTGTGGAGTCACAACTCGTTGTGCCTGACCTGGACGAGGAGCATCTTCCTCTGAAGTTACACCATTTGCGAACTTCTTACTCCATTCGTAGACTTGCTGCTGCGACAAACATGCATCACCGTTAAGTCGTCGATAAATTTCAGTAGGTTTCACACCTTCACTAAGCAAAAACCGAATAACAGAACGCTATTCTTCCCTGGGGCAAGTCGCAAGTGGGGCGGCCATCTTTATACTGATGCTGCGGCGGTATGTGTGCATCTGCACTATGCTTCCACCTACAGACCATTCTGCACGCTGACTGTAGCACGCTTACCAAATTACAGGATAACGGCGCGAAATTACCATTTGGTATTAAAGATTTAAGGTTTCCATTTGCCTCACCCTCGTAATATCGATATTGCTCGTTTGTAATACTGTGCGCATTTAAAACATTCGTGCTGCAGTATCTTATTGCTTCAATACACTTCCAAAATAGGAATTTAACATTTCTGCTTTGTGTCTGCGCTGTTCAATTTCACCATCAAACGGACGGTTGCAAAACGCAGACACGAATTATTCATAAAGAGTGGAGAGTCAGATAGGAGCCAAACTTAGGAACGTTCGCCGGCCGCGGTCGCCGAGCGGTTCAAGGCGCTTCAGTCCGGAACCGCGAGACTGCTACGGTCGAAGGTTCGAATCCTGCCTCGGGGATGGATGTGTGTGATGTCCTTAGGTTAGTTAGGTTTAAGTAATTCTAAGTCTAGGGGACAGATGACCTCAGATGTTAAGTCCCACACCATTTGAAAGTTCATATTTGGTTCTGGATAAATTTAGGAATACTCTAGGCAATACTGACTTGTCGTCGTACACAGACTGACGAAAGGCAGAGTTACAGTTATAACATTTGTTACTTTATAAAAAATACTTTTGACAGTGTTAACTGGAATACACTATAGCGATTTACACTGAAGAGCTAAAGAAAGTTGTACACCTGCCTAATATCGTGTAGGGCCCCCGCGAGCACGCAGAAGTGTCGCAACACGTCGTGGCATGGAATCGACTAATGTCGACACCATGAATCCTGTAGAGCTGCCTTTAACCCGGTGAGACTACGAGATCTCTTCTGAACAGCACGTTGCAAGGCATCCCGCATATGCTCAATAATCTTCATGCCTGGGGAGTTTGGTGGCCAGAGGAGGTGTTTAAACTGAGAACAGTATTCCTGGAGCCACTCTGTAGCAATTATGGACTTGTAGGGTGTCGCATTGTCGAGCTGGAATTTCCCAAATCCCTCGAAGTGCACAGTGCACATGAATGGATGGAGGTGATCATACAGGATGCTTACGTACGTGTCACATGTCAGAGTCGTATCTAGACGTATCAGGGGTCTCATGTCACACCAACTGCACACGCCCCGCACCTCCACCAGCTTGAACAGTTCCCTACCGACGTGTAGGGTCCATGGATTCATGCGGTTGTCTCCATACCAGTACGCGTCCATCCACTCGATATAATTTGAAACGAGACTCGTCCGACCAAGCAAGATGTTTCCAGTCAACAGCCCAATGTTGGAGTTGACAGGCCCAGGGGAGGCGTAAAGCTTTGTGTCGTGCAGTCTTCAAGGGTACACGAGTGGGCCTTCGGCTACCGAAGCCCATGTTGATGATGTTTCGTTGAATGATTAGCACGCTAACACTTGCTGATGTAGCATTTAAATCTGCAGCAATTTGAGGAAGGGTTGCTCCTCTGTCACGTTGAACGATTTTCTTCAGTCGTCGTTGGTCGAGTTCTTGCAGGACCTTTTTCCGGCCGCAGCGACGTCGGAGATTTGATGTTTTACCGTAATCCGATATTCACGCTACACTCGTGAAATGGTCGTACGGGAAAATCCCCACTTCATCGCTACCTCGGAGACGCTGTGTCCCGTCGCTCGTGCGCCGACTATAACGTCACATTCAGCCACACTTAAATCTTGATAACCTACTATTGTAGCAGCAGTAACCGATGTAACAACTACGTTAGACACTTGATGTCTTATATAGGCGATGCCAACTGCAGCGCCGTATTCTGCCAGTTTACGTACCTCTGTATGAATACGCATGCCTATACCAGTTTCTTTGGCGCTCCAGTGTAGAACGTGGCAGAGACAAAATATCGTGAGCAATAGCATAGCTACAACTTGAGCAGCAAAGAGACTGCAGTTATAAGAGTAATCAGAGTAGAAGGACACTAAGAAGAGGTAGTAGTTGAGATGTAAATGTGACAACGCTGTTGGCTATCCCACATGGTATTCAATATTTACTGTGAGCTAGCAGCAAAAGGAATAACAATGTAATATTGTATGAGAATTAAGGTTCAGAAAAAAGAAGTAGAAACTCCTATGACATTGTAAATCTGGCAGAGACGTTGAGGACTTGAAAGAACAGTTGAACGGTCTTTCAAATAGGCTATAAGCCGAACAAAAAAATAGCAAAAAATTGAGAAGGGAGTGCAGGCGATAGGGAATCAGACTAGGAAATGAGACCTAAATGTAGTAGGCGAGTTTCGTTACTTGGTGTCAGCAAGATAACTGAGACCATGTCGAGGCAGGCAAAATAAAAAACGCGGACTAGCAATAGAAATTACAAGATTTTCTGAGAAAGGGTGACTTTTTTAAATATGGAACGTACCTTAGGAATTAGAAAGTCTTTATTTGGAGTGCTGGGTTGTACGGAAGTGAAACTTTGACGAATAGTAGCACAGACAAATAAATAATGAAAGCTCTCTCAGAGAGGTGTTAAAGAAGAATGTTGAAGTTGGGATTAGCAGATCAAAAGACTAACGAATCTCTACTAAATCGAACTGCGGAGAAAAGAGCGTTAGGAGTCGACTAAAATAACTGACTGGTTGAAAGGACACATTCTTAGCCATCAAGTAGTCAGTTTGGTTAGGGAAGGAACCATCGTGGGTAAAAATTATAGTGAAAGATCAAGGCTTCATTATCGTAATCAGTTAAATCCATCTTCATGATTTTGCCTGTAAAGTGTTAGGATATCATCTATAAACAAGAAAGTCATGCTGTCGTTGATAACTGTTTAGAGTATGCCATCCATCTATTTTGCAATTTGTACTTGGATAGAACCCACTTCGGGCAAAAATTATCTTTTCTCCTTTGTACGCAGACATGTTTTGCTGAATTTTCAGCATTATCAATGGTTTTTCTATAATTATTTTCAGCCATAATGGCTATGTTTGTGCATCGTGATTGTGTGGGATAATTATTTATTTCTAATTTCTGCCACCAGTCACTTTTTATTTTATGCTTAATCTAACATAATGCAACGCGTTTCGAACATGTTCTGTTCATCTTCAGGCGTTTATACATACATACATACATAGATAGAAATGTTACTTAAAAATAAAAGGTCTTAAACTAGATTAGTCTAGAACTCTTTGTCCATTGTTTCTTACTGTAGCTGCTGGTGTGGCATTTGGGAGGAAGGAGGGGGGCAGTGTATGGCTAGAAATCGAAGTCAGTGATGTCTTCTGCTGGTTTTCTTCCTTGTGGTTGACTATGTATATCACTGCCTGTATAGGATGCAGACAGATTTGCTCTGTACAGCATTTATCTATGAGCAGCTCTATTGTGGGAGGAGGGATGTGTTGAGGAATTTGGTATAGTGGTGTCAGTGCCAGTAGGTTTTCTGTAAACATTGAAAGCTACATTTTGGAACTGTTTTGATATTTTTATGTCAAGAAAAGGTATGGTGTTGTCTTCTTCCGGTTCAAGGGTGAATTGAATATTTTTATGTACGCTATTGAATGTGTTGAAAAGGTTTGTCACTTCATCCTCCGTGCCATCACAACACCATACCTTTCCTTGACATAAAAATATCAAAGCAGAACCAAAAGGTAGCTTTCAATGTTTACAGAAACCCTACTGGCACTGACACCACTATACCAAACTCCTCAACACATCCCTCCTCCCACAAAAGAGCTGCTTATAGATCAGTGCTGTACAGAGCACACAAATTTCCACTTCAACATACAGAACTCCAACAAGAAATAGAAACCATAACATATACTGCAATAAACAATGCATATGACCCTTCTCTAATTAATACCATGTCACAACAGATAAAAAATAAACTGAACAAACAACATCAAACTACACTCACAACTGACAGAGCCCCAGCAGTCAAATACGTAAAAATGCCATATCTTGGAATAGTATCTGACAGATTAGCAAGACTATTCAAAAACACAGAAGTAAAAAACAGCTTCAGCACCAACAACAACCTATGTAGGAAGCTTATTCACAATAAAAAAACCACCAGATACAAGTCTTGATGCATCTGGCATTTACAAAATTACCTGCAGCCAATATAATAAATATTATATCGGCGAAACAGGCAGAAATTTCAGAACCCGATTCAAAGAACATTTAGACTGCTACAGGCTTGATAAATGTAACAAATCAGCAGTAGCAACTCACATTAAAAACACAGGCCACCCTTTGAAAGTCGAAGACAACCTCTAAATTTTGCACAAAATAGGAGAAAGTAAAAGAACGGATATCATGGAAGAAATGGAAATTTTCATACACAACACAAAGCATGGAGATAACATTCTTAATGAAATAACCGAATTCAAAAACTCAAACTCCTTCAACAGTCTTAAGCCAGTTCTAAAATTAGAAATAAAATTAATGAATTAACTATCTGCTTAGATGAATTAGAGTCTTCAAACCCAGCTGACATAATCTGCCTCTCTGAACATCATGTGACCACTGGTATAGAACTTTTAAGTGTTACAGGGTTTAGGTTAGCATCTCACTTTTGTAGATCAGAAATGGAGAAAGGAGGAGTTGCCACATTCATAAGGAACTGTCATAAATTTAAGAACATAGACATTCATAAATTTTTCCTAGAACAGCATATGGAAGCATGTGCAACAGAATTAGATTTTCACAAAAAATCCTTCATAATATTAAGTGTATATCGAGCACCTGCAGGTAACTTTAATCTGTTTGTAAACCACCTTGAAGCTATACTGGCCCATTTAACAACCAAAAACAAAGAAATAGTGGTTGCTGGTGATTTCAATGTAGATTTCCTTAAAGACTCTCCCAATAAGAACTTATTTGAGTTAGTAACACTAGCATTCAACTTAATTCCCACAGTAAAGTTTCCCACTAGGATAGCCACTTGCTCACAAACAGCCATTGATAATATCTTTATAGAAAAGTCCAATGAACAAAGTTATATTGCAAAAAACCAATAGTCAATGGCCTCTCAGACCATGACATGCAGTTCCTTCTGTTAAATGTTAATACTGAACAGGATATAAAATCTGTTAAATCTGAGCTCAAGAAGGTAACCAGTAAGCCAAAAATTGATTATTTTAGGACACTCCTCAGAGACATTCACTGGACTGATGTTTACAGTGCTCATGGCATTAATGAAAAATATAACGTTTTTGCTAATAAAGTGCTTACCTTATTCGAACACTGCTTTCCCCCAAAACTTACTAAGGTTAGAGCAAAGTCTACAAAGAAGCCATGGATTACTCGAGGAATAGAGGTATCTTGTAAAACAAAAAGAAAACTGTATTTGTCAGTCCGAAACATTTCCAATGTTGATGCTATAGCACATTATAAGAAATACTGCAAAATATTAAAGACTGTAATACGGATGTCAAAGCAAATATATTACAAGGAAAAGATAGTCATATCAGATAACAAAATAAAGACAATATGGGATATAGTGAAGGAGGAGACCGGTAGAACCAGACATGAAGAGGAACAAATAGCATTAAGAGTAAATGATACATTGGTGACAGATGTGTATAGTGTTGCAGAACTTTTTAACAAACATTTTATAACTGTTACTGAAAAGATGGGGTTGTCAGGTTCGGTAGATACTGCTATGGATTTCCTTAGACCAGACATTTCAAGTAACTTCCATAATATGAATTTGACCTCACTACCCCAACAGAAATAATGTTCATCATAAAATCTTTAAAATCAAAAACATCTAGTGGGTATGATGAAATATCAACAAAGTTAATTAAAGAATGTGATTCTGAGCTAAGTAACGTATTAAGCTATCTGTGTAACCAGTCGTTTATCAGTGGAATATTTCCTGAATGGCTGAAATATGCTGAAGTTAAGCCACTGTTTCTACATCTACATCTACATTTATACTCCGCAAGCCACCCAACGGTGTGTGGCGGACGGCACTTTACGTGCCACTGTCATTATCCCCCTTTCCTGTTCCAGTCGCGTATGGTTCGCGGGAAGAACGACTGTCTGAAAGCCTCTGTGCGCGCTCTAATCTCTCTAATTTTACATTCGTGATCTCCTCGGGAGGTATATGTAGGGGGAAGCAATATATTCGATACCTCATCCAGAAACGCACCCTCTCGAAACCTGGCGAGCAAGCTACACCGCGATGCAGAGCGCCTCTCTTGCAGAGTCTGCCACTTGAGTTTGTTAAACATCTCCGTAACGCTATCACGGTTACCAAATAACCCTGTGACGAAACGCGCCGCTCTTCATTGGATCTTCTCTATCTCCTCCGTCAACCCGATCTGGTACGGATCCCACACTGATGAGCAATACTCAAGTATAGGTCGAACGAGTGTTTTGTAAGCCACCTCCTTTGTTGATGGACTACATTTTCTAAGGACTCTCCCAATGAATCTCAACCTGGTACCCGCCTTACCAACAATTAATTTTATATGATCATTCCACTTCAAATCGTTCCGCACGCATACTCCCAGATATTTTACAGAAGTAACTGCTACCAGTGTTTGTTCCGCTATCATATAATCATACAATAAAGGATCCTTCTTTCTATGTATTCGCAATACATTACATTTGTCTATATTAAGGGTCAGTTGCCACTCCCTGCACCAAGTGCCTATCCGCTGCAGATCTTCCTGCATTTCGCTACAATTTTCTAATGCTGCAACTTCTCTGTATACTACAGCATCATCCGCGAAAAGCCGCATGGAACTTCCGACACTATCTACTAGGTCATTTATATATATTGTGAAAAGCAATGGTCCCATAACACTCCCCTGTGGCACGCCAGAGGTTACTTTAACGTCTGTAGACGTCTCTCCGTTGATAACAACATGCTGTGTTCTGTTTGCTAAAAACTCTTCAATCCAGCCACACAGCTGGTCTGATATTCCGTAGGCTCTTACTTTGTTTATCAGGCGACAGTGCGGAACTGTATCGAACGCCTTCCGGAAGTCAAGAAAAATAGCATCTACCTGGGAGCCCGTATCTAATATTTTCTGGGTCTCATGAACAAATAAAGCGAGTTGGGTTTCACACGATCGCTGTTTCCGGAATCCATGTTGATTCCTACATAGTAGATTCTGAGTTTCCAAAAACGACATGATACTCGAGCAAAAGACATGTTCTAAAATTCTACAACAGATCGACGTCAGAGATATAGGTCTATAGTTTTGCGCATCTGCTCGACGACCCTTCTTGAAGACTGGGACTACCCGTGCTCTTTTCCAATCATTTGGAACCTTCTATTCCTCTAGAGACTTGCGGTACACGGCTGTTAGAAGGGGGGCAAGTTCTTTCGCGTACTCTGTGTAGAATCGAATTGGTATCCCGTCAGGTCCAGTGGACTTTCCTCTGTTGAGTGATTCCAGTTGCTTTTCTATTCCTTGGACACTTATTTCGATGTCAGTCATTTTTTCGTTGGTGCGAGGATTTAGAGAAGGAACTGCAGTGCGGTCTTCCTCTGTGAAACAGCTTTGGAAAAAGGTGTTTAGTATTTCAGATTTACGCTTGTCATCCTCTGTTTCAATGCCATCATCATCCCGGAGTGTCTGGACATGATGTTTCGAGCCACTTACTGATTTAACGTAAGACCAGAACTTCCTAGGATTTTCTGTCAAGTCGGTACCTAGTATTTTACTTTCGAATTCACTGAACGCTTCACGCATAGCCCTCCTTACGCTAACTTTGACATCGTTTAGCTTCTGTTTGTCTGAGAGGTTTTGGCTGCGTTTAAACTTGGAGTGAAGCTCTCTTTGCTTTCGCAGTAGTTTCCTAACTTTGTTGTTGAACCACGGTGGGTTTTTCCCGTCCCTCACAGTTTTACTCGGCACGTACCTGTCTAAAACGCATTTTACGATTGCCTTGAACTTTTTCCATAAACACTCAACATTGTCAGTGTCGGAACAGAAATTTTCGTTTTGATCTGTTAGGTAGTCTGAAATCTGCCTTCGATTACTCTTGCTAAACAGATAAACCTTCCTCCCTTTTTTTTATATTCCTATTAACTTCCATATTCAGGGATGCTGCAACGGCCTTATTATCACTGATTCCCTGTTCTGCACTTACAGAGTCGAAAAGTTCGGGTCTGTTTGTTATCAGTAGGTCCAAGATGTTATCTCCACGAGTCGGTTCTCTGTTTAACTGCTCGAGGTAATTTTCGGATAGTGCACTCAGTATAATGTCACTCGATGCTCTGTCCCTACCACCCGTCCTAAACATCTGAGTGTCCCAGTCTATATCTGGTAAATTGAAATCTCCACCTAAGACCATAACATGCTGAGAAAATTTATGTGAAATGTATTCCAAATTTTCTCTCAGTTGTTCTGCCACTAATGCTGCTGAGTCGGGGGGTCGGTAAAAGGAGCCAATTATTAACCTAGCTCGGTTGTTGAGTGTAACCTCCACCCAGAATAATTCACAGGAACTATCCACTTCTACTTCACTACAGGATAAACTACTACTAACAGCGACGAACACTCCACCACCGGTTGCATGCAATCTATCCTTTCTAAACACCGTCTGTGCCTTTGTAAAAATTTCGGCAGAATTTATCTCTGGCTTCAGCCAGCTTTCTGTACCTATAACGATTTCAGCTTCTGTGCTTTCTTGAAGTTCCGGTACTTTACCAATGCAGCTTCGACAGTTTACAATTACAATACCGATTGCTGCTTGGTCCCCGCATGTCCTGACTTTGCCCCGCACCCGTTGAGGCTGTTGCCCTTTCTGCACTTTCCCGAGGCCATCTAACCTAAAAAACCGCCCAGCCCACGCCACACAACCCCTGCTACCCGTGTAGCCGCTTGTTGCGTGTAGTGGACTCCTGACCTATCCAGCGGAACCCGAAACCCCACCACCCTATGGCGCAAGTCGAGGAATCTGCAGCCCACATGGTCGCAGAACCGTCTCAGCCTCTGATTCAGACCCTCCACTCGGCACTGTACCAAAGGTCCGCAGTCAGTCCTGTCGACGATGCTGCAGATGGTGAGCTCTGCTTTCATCCCGCTAGCGATACTGGCAGCCTTCACCAAATCAGATAGCCGCCGGAAGCCAGAGAGGGTTTCCTCCGATCCATAGCGACACACATCATTGGTGCCGACATGAGCGACCACCTGCAGATGGGTGCACCCTGTACTCTTCATGGCATCCGGAAGGACCCTTTCCACATCTGGAATGACTCCCCCCCGGTATGCACACGGAGTGCACTTTGGTTTTCTTCCCCTCCCTTGCTGCCATATCCCTAAGGCGCCCCATTACGCGCCTGACGTTGGAGCTCCCAACTACCAGCAAGCCCACCCTCTGCGACTGCCCGGATCTTGCAGACTGAGGGGCAACCTCTGGAACAGGACAAGCAGCCATGTCAGGCCGAAGATCAGTATCAGCCTGAGACAGAGCCTGAAACCGGTTCGTCAGACAAACTGGAGAGGCCTTCCGTTCAGCCCTCCGGAATGTCTTTCGCCCCCTGCCACACCTTGAGACGACCTCCCACTCTACCACAGGTGAGGGATCAGCCTCAATGCGGGCAGTATCCCGGGCAACCACAGTCGTAGTCCGATCGGGGGATGCGTGGGACGAGCTGGCCGTCCCCGACAAACCCCCATCCGGTCCCCCACAGTGATGCCCATTGGCAACAGCCTCAAGCTGTGTGACCGAAGCCAACACTGCCTGAAGCTGGGAGCGAAGGGATGCCAACTCAGCCTGCATCTGAACACAGCAGTTGCAGTCCCTATCCATGCTAAAAAGAAGGGAGATAAGAAATAGCATCAAATTTCCGTACAATTTCACTGTTGCCAGCATTCTCAAAAATTTTCGATAAAGTAATGTACAGTCGTCTTTATAACCATCTTATCTCAAATAACATACTGTCAAAGTCACAGTTTGGATTTCTAAAAGGTTCTGATATTGAGAAGGCTACCTACACTTACAGTGAAAATGTGCTTAATTCATTAGACAAAAAATTGCAGGCAACTGGTATATTTTGTGATCTGTCACAGGCATTTGACTGTGTAAATCACAATATCCTTTTAAGTAAACTAGAATATTATAGCGTAACAGGAAATGGTGCAAAATGGTTCAAATCTTATATCTCTGGCAGGAAACAAAGGGTGTTATTAGGAAAGAGACATGTATCAAGCTATCAGGCATCATCCAACTGGGAACTAATTACATGTGGGGTCCCACAAGGATCCATTTTGGGGCCCATATTTTTTCTTGTGTATATCAATGACCTTTCATCAGTAACATTACCAGATGCCAAGTTTGTTTTGTTTGCCGATGATACAAACATTGCAATAAATAGCAAATCAAGTGTAGTCTTAGAAAGATCAGCCAATAAAATATTTGTGGACATTAATCACTGGTTCCTAGCCAATTCTTTGTCACTCAACTTTGAAAAAACACACTACATGCAGTTCAGAACTTGTAAGGGGTGTCCCAAGAGTATATGTCTAACATACAATGACAAGAAGATAGAAGAAGTGGACAGTGTTAAATTCTTGGGATTACAGCTTGATAATAAATTCAACTGGGAGGAGCACACCACAGAACTGCTGAAGCGTCTTAACAAATCTCTGTTTGCAATGCGAATTTTGTCAGTCATAGGGGATATAAAAATGAAAAAGCTGGCATACTATGCTTACTTTCATTCCATAATGTCATATGGGATTATTTTTTTGGGGTAATTCATCAAGCCAAGCTAAAGTTTTCCGGGCACAAAAATGTGCAGAAAGAATTATATGTGGTGTGAACTCAAGAACATCCTGCAGAAGCCTGTTTAGGGAACTAGGGATACTAACTACTGATTCCAAATATATTTATTCCTTAATGAAATTTGTCATTAAAAATATATCACTTTTTCAAACCAACAGCTCAATTCATGGAATCAATACTAGAAATAAGAATAATCTTCACAAGGATTTAGTCACTTAGTCTTGTTCAAAAAGGTGTGCATTATTCAGGAACACACATTTTCAATAACTTGCCAGCAGCCATAAAAAGCTTAACAACCAATGATATTCAGTTTAAGAGAAGCCTAAAGGATTTATTGGTGGCCAACTCCTTCTACTCCATTGATGAATTTCTTAGTAAAACCAACTGATTTGTATATAAGTACAACATAACTTCTGCACAATTTCAGTGCAGTAATGTGTTCATTGAAAATTTGTGTGTCTGTGTGTGTGTTTGTGTGTGTGTGTGTGTGTGTGTGTGTGTAAGTGTGTGTGTGTGTGTGTGTGTGTGTGTGTGTGTGTGTGTGTGTAAGTATAATCTAACTTCTGCACCATTTCAGTGCAGTAATGTGTTCATTGTAAATAAGTATTACAGTAGTTGTATTACATGTTTATTAGTTATAAATAAATAAAAAACTTTTTTATTTTAAATTCAGTGCATTAGTATTTGTAAAATGACTCTTAGTGTTCATTAAAAAATGACGATCATTCCACTTGGGACCTGTGGAGTGGTACATTAGCTTATTTGTTTTAGTTGTAAATATTTGTCATGTATTGTTGTTTTTCTGACATGTTCCACATCCTGGAGGACCTCCTCACTATGGATCAATTGGAATGAAAGTAAATCTAATCTAATAATCTAATCTAACTCAATAGATTCAAGATATGTCAATGTAAATAATTGACTACAAATCTGTCAGTGCCAAGAATATCGATACAAAACTTCGATAATCGATACAGACTCAAATGCTACAGTCCGCCATCTTGTGTTGTGTGTATAACATCGAAGCAATTTGTGCAGTGAATTACATTGGCAATCAGTGACAAAAAATATAATGTGTAATAGTTAATGTCAATCAACAGCTCCGTCATTACACCAGTGATGCAAGTGAAGCAGCAAGATGATGAAATTATAAGTGATCGACTGTCATATAAAAGCCTTTCACACTATTTTCGTAACACATAACTGATGCATCTGTCTGCATCCTATACAGGCAGTGATATACATAGTCAACCACAAGGAAGAAAACCAGCAGAAGACATCACTGATTTCGATTTCTAGCCATACACTGCCCCCCTCTTTCCCCTCAAATGCCACACCAGCAGCTTCTAACAACCCTACCACAACAAAGGTCAAAAATTAATTATGATTGTAGCGTTGCTCACGCTGCTAAATATTGCATTTTCGGGCAACAACAATGTTATATTATGTGGCAGGTGTCATTAGAGCACAGTTAATAAAGTCATTTCATGAAATAATGGATAAACTAGGCACTCATCTTTTCGTGTTTCCCACGCTGGTCTCGTTGTGAACTCATGGCTCAATCGTCGAAAATCTGGGTGGTGATGATTCCAAGCTCGGATGAAAAAAGGCCTAGGTGTTATTCCGCTATATTCAAAAGTTTTGTAGATGTGTTTCATAAACCATTCTTCAGGATTAAACTTTTGCAAGTTAAGACAATGGTGTAAAAAAAGTAATCAACACTCCGAATTTAAGTTACACTTCTTTTTTATTACTTTTGTTGCAATATCACTTCACAATATAAAACATACTTGAAAATATCTTCCTCACTGTTAAAGTTCACATTTCATAAAGTGACTAGAATTTGCGTCTTTTTAACATGACGACCAAGACTTGACTCTCTAATAACCGCTTACGTGCCCAAAAATTTAGAGTTACAACTACGTCAAAGATCATAGTGACAAAAGAAAGAATACACATAAGAAAAATATCATTGCAATATAAGCATATCGCTGTATCAAAGTACCTCTACATTAATGAAATCAAATCTGAATGTTGTCACAGAAATATGTTAACTATTTTACAGAAACACAGTAGAATATTGCTGGTATGGAGAGGTTGAGGTGAGGTACCGTAATGGTTACGTAATTTAAGTACCATTACAAGC